>NW_011499893.1:896895-1016823 GCF_000495115.2 Populus euphratica
ACTCTTTCCTTGACTTTCTTTCATTCTTGCATTCTTTCTTTCTTTCTTTCAGGGATTGACCATCGCCGACATTCATGTACTTCAATGGCAAGTTACATGTCCAATTATTACATGAATCTCGTGTGAGCATGTGAATCGAACCAGTCACATTAATGAGTCGGTATTGATTCATATGAACCGGCTCGGATAGATCGTGTGATAACTTGCTAACTTGCACTCAAACCAGTCACATTATGAATTGTAACTCGATCTTGACTCACATGAACCGGGTCGGATGGTTCATACGATAGATTGCAAAGTTACAGTGAAGTTGATCGAACAAGCCTATTTTAAGCATAAACTGATGGCGATGCAGATAGAAACATACACAACGGAGATCGAAGAGATGCAGAGGGTGACCAGGGAAGAGTACTTGGCATCACTTAGACGGAAAAGCAGTGGATTCTCCAGAGGAGTCTCAAAGTACCGTGGGGTGGCTAGGTAAATGCCACTTCTCTGTCGTCTTTTATTTCTTTCCCTTCAGCAATAGTTGGTTTTTTGGACTATTATAATTTAATCCCTTGATTCCTGGCACTGGCTATGATTAGTTTGACTTGCTTGGCTTGAATCTTGATAGGCATCATCACAATGGTCGATGGGAAGCCAGAATTGGACGAGTTCAAGGGAATAAATATCTCTATCTTGGAACTTATAGTATGCTCCTCTCTCCCTCTCCCTCTCTCTCGTCTCATCATATCCCATATCTTACTGTCAATAATTATTGAAGCTATACCTTACTGGCACGAGACGACAACAATTTGCCATTTTACTTGAATGTCGAGCGTGAGTGTGTGCTCTGGGAAGAATACAATTCTTCGACTTTCTCCAAAATCTTCCCCAGTTGGCAAATCTGGCTTCATTTTTGATAACAAATCTTTTATCTCAACTCAAGTTCCAGTTATCCTGAAGACACTTTTAGAAAGGCAGGGTTTTTTTTTTTGGACGGACACCGTTTATTTGTGCTTTTTGAAAATATTTTCTACTTTAAAGTTCCAGTGAAACTTTTAGAAAGATGGATTTTTTTTACGGATGTTTGATACCGTCTGTGTTTATGTTTTTAGGTGTTTTTTCAAAGTTTTTTTAATTCTAAAAAATATTAAAATAATTTTTTTTAGTATATTTTAATTATTTTAATATACCAACATAAAAAAATTAATTTAAAAAACACCACGCAACATCTTTTTTGAATTGCACAATGAGCAGGCAGAGTAGGAGGAGGGCTGCTGGGTAGATTCCAAAAACAAGGCTGTCGGGGTATAATGGAATTAAATTTTAAGGTTAGATGTCTTGATTGCAAGAAGAGTTTTTTAGCTGATAGCACCTGCAGATGCATCAGGCCGAGGTTAGATTAGCATATCAGATCATATAAAGGATTAATCTTTAGATTACCACATCAATCTAATTACTAAATTAGTATAGAATGCGATGCCCACACGTTCAATCACCATTAGGAGGTCACGTGACAAACCCTTACAATGACAAAAATGGGCACGTGTCAGTTCTGCCAAAAACCCTCGATCTTAAATCTTCTTGCTTGCATAAGCCCAGGGCATTCCATTGCTAATGCAAGGACTAATGCTAGGTAGTGTCACCAAAGCCTCCTAATTAAGGTTTCATATTGCAATATGTTGTTTGTTTTAGAAATATTTTTTTATTTTTAATTAATATTTTTTAATATTTTCGTATTGTTTTAATTTATTATATAAAAAAATTAAAAAAAATATTATTTTAATATATTTTTAATTGAAAAACAACAACATCTGCATATTAATTAGCCACCGTGGCGGCCCTACTACAAGGGTAATGTAGATGACGGTGGTCACCGTCATGGTCGGCCTACGTTGCCTATAACTAGGAGAAATGTATAGCAGTTGCAGGTAGGTAGATGACGGTGGCTTTGAAGTCAAAACTTGTTCAGTCAGTCTCATTTCATTGGAAGAGAATACCTGGCTCATGGGCGAGAGAGGATCTACACCACAAATTGCTTTTTGGGTGTAAGAGTTGGGGTAAAATATATTCTTGCCCTTGTAGATTCAACAACATTCCACTTTGGTCCTTGTAGTTTAAGATTACACATTTAAATCATTTGGTTTCCAAGAATTCCCAGTGCGGTCAAGTACCTAATGATGAGCCCTCCTTTGTGAATTCATTCTTTTGAGATTTAAGATGTTTTTTTGTGGGATATTCTTGACTTATGCATAGGAGCTCGGAAGGAAAAGATGGGAGAAAATATGAAAAAGCTGGGGTCAAAAGGAAGGGAAGATGGGCATTTTGTCAGGTAGTAGCTAGATATACATGGTGGATAGAGGCCAGGGCTTGAACTTTTTCAGAACCACATGATTAAAATTGGGAAGTTCAAACCACATGGGTTGAAATGGAATGTCGATAAATATTTAGGGGCTAAAATAAACATTCCCCTTTGTACTAGCAGGAAAAAATCACCAAAAACAAAGGATTGGTCACCTAGAAGAATCCCAACTAAACATCTTCCAAAAGAGAAAAGGCAAGGTGGTGTGGGGCCTTACAAGCTTGGAAAATCTTTTTGGTTAAAAAGCTTGAAGGTACGGCTGATTCTTGATGCTGTGCCCGTCTAAAAGCAACAAGATCTTGTTCAGCAATGAGCTAGGGCACGATCAAGATCACAAACTTAATGTTTCAAGAAGTGAGATTTGAATCCTGTTGTTAAAATAACAAGTACATGGCAGGCATGTGAATTCCCAAATATCTAGCTTTGTTACTTAAAGCAATCAGCCTCTATTTATTATGTTCCATAAAATTATACTCTTCCTGCATGGTCTTTAATTTGCTGATTCTTGATTAATTAATTCACTAATCAGATTTTGTTTGTCTACTTCTTGTTTGCTAATTCTTCTGTTAAGATACGCAAGAAGAGGCAGCGGCAGCATATGACATGGCAGCAATAGAACATAGAGGAGCAAATGCTGTGACCAATTTTGATGCTAGCAATTATATAGAACGGATGAGGGAGAAAGGCATCCCTATAGACCAAATCCTCCAAGAACAACAACAACAACAACTTGGTAACTGCTCGATTGATAATCCCGGCATAGAAGTAGAAGCAGGAGTTGAACAACCATCACCGCAACAACAAGAGGAACAAGAACAAAAGGTTGCTCCGTCGTTGCAAGATCAATGCACACAGCTAGATTCAAGCTTGGATGGCGCATCTCCCATGGTTATTACGGGCACCATCGAAGAGCACGAGCCAGCATGGAGCTTTTGTATGGAATCAGGATGGAACCTCACAATGCTTGATCTTCCTTTCGAGAATTCTTGCGAGCTTCCGGACTTGTTCAATCATACAGGGTTCGAAGACAACATTGACTTGATGTTTGATGCATGTTGCTATGGAAACTAATAGCACAGGAGGGGTTGAAGAGGTTGGTGTTGCAAGGAGCATGGATGGGGAGGATAGGTTGTTGTCGGACTCTGTTTCAAGTTCTCCAACTAGCTCAACGGCCACCTCAGTTTCTTGTAACTATTATGTTTGGATGTTTTGATGGCCTTTGTAGGCAGAGGATTGTTGAGGTTTGTTTAGATTTTGTCATGTTGGGTTTTGTTGAGGTGGATGCGAATTAAAAGGCCTAAAAGATCCCTTCTGTTTTTTTTGTTTTTCCTTCCATGTTTGTTTTCTTTTAGAAGAAAATATGAATAAAAAAGTTCAATAATTTTTGTTTTCCCTTTTCAATTGGCCGGGTATTACCGTGTCATTTTTAAAATTCTTGATTTTTTTTTTAATTTTGATGATGTTAAAAATAAAAAAAATATTATTTTAATATATTTTAAAATAAAAATTATGTTAATTTTTTTTTTTACTATACTCCTCAATTGATTTATAATCGGTCTATATGCAAAGTTACACGAAAATGAAGATGATAGTTTTTTAAGTAGTATTTAAAATTATAATAACAATTATTTTTTAAATATTTTTTATTTTAAAATATATCAAAATAATATTTTTTATTTTTAATATTAGCATACTAGAATAATACAAAATTATAAAAAAAATAATTTAATATTAAAAATATTCAAAAATATTCAAAAATACTTTTTAAATTACAAACAAACACATTTAAAAAGTTGAATAAACTAAGTTTGGATATATAGAGTTAACCTAATAAGACTTGAAAGAGCTAAAACCATCATAAATATTATGTTTTTGAAAAAAATAACATGAATTATAATTTATCTTTATAAAATATAATTTTAATTGTACTAATCTAATTTTTAAATAATATTTTTCTAATATATCATTTTTTATAAACAAGATAAAAATAAAAATGAAAATCCTGGTTGAAAATCAGGAGAAAAACTGAAAATCCCATGGGCCTTGCCCTGTACCTTGACAAACACCGAAAATCCATATCTCTAACACCTTCTAAAAAAAGGAAAGAAAAAATAAAAATTTCCATAATTGTAACCGTCAGAGTATAATCTTGTAAATATTAAAAAAGGAAAGGGTGAAAATGTGAAACTGATAAACCAAAATGGCTTGAAGTAAAACTTAATGACAACAAGAATTCAAGGGTTACTAACGCTCCAAGAAATCAGAAAACAGAACTCTTCAAAATAGAAAAACACAGAGGACAAAATTTTTATGCAAAAACCCTAACAAAAGAGAGAGATAAAGAAGATTTGGGAAGTGGGTGTTTGTTAAAAAGAGGTTTTATTAGCTTAATTCACTCTATCACCCTTTTAAAGGTCAGTTTCATTTTATTTATGAAGACCCCATTTTTTATGTTGAAGTTTATGGCTTTCATTTCGATAGAGTTTGAAACTTCATTGATTTTTGTCAATGATTTTGTGGTTTTTTTTTTTTTTTTAAATGAGAGACTAAATATCTCGTGGTTACTGGGTATTTGTTTACTTGAATTTTGATATGCAAAACACAACACACTCTGCACATTTGCTTGGGGTGGTTTTGCTCTTATAATTCTGCTGTTTTCGTTGTTTTTTTGATGGGTTTGTTAATTTTTGCTCTTATTCTTGATGAAACTTTGTTGTGCTGGGATAGTAATTAGGCAGTGCCTGGTTACATGTTAGTGACAATGGCAGTGAAATAATGAAGGAGAAACAAGAAATCTGCTACATGCTTTATTTTTTCAAGTGACTTTTGCTTTAAGTGTGAACAAAGGCAAAATCTTTAGTTTTCTTGTTATATGTTTTTTTTCCTACTATGCAATAACCACCTTTTGTTTTTGTTACAATTCTTGTTTATAATTAGATATGTTCATTAATCTTCATGGATTAGTGCTTTGAACTGGTTACTTTTGTTTAATTCTGATAAGAGAGATTAATAAGAGAGATTATTCAGGCTGTTTGTACTGCTGATCGAGTTGGAATAAACATGAAGATTTGGTTCTAGTCACGCAGAGAGAACAAAATCTGCATTCACGCTACACCTATGGATGGTGAGGTGGTAGACGTGGAAGTCAGGGAAGGGAATAATCACTTGGCAGTGATTGCTGACCCGAATGAGACTGAGAAGCAGAATACAACCCGGAATTATACGGAAGCAGCAGTTAGAAATCAGGATGATGATGGAATTGCTTTACCGCATGTCGGCATGGAATTTGAATCAGAAGATGCTGCAAAGACATTTTATGATAACTATGCTAAGCGTATGGGATTTAGCACCCATGTTGGTCAGTTTACACGTAGTAGGCCTGATGGGCCAATTGTGACTTGGGAGTTTGCTTGTTCCAAGGAGGTTTTCAAAAGGAAGAATATTGAGAGCTGCAATGCCGTGCTTAGGATAGTGAGGAAAGATTCACATTCAGACAATTGGGCTGTGACAAAGTTTGTTGAGGAACATAACCACTCTCTGGGGACTCCTGGTAAGGTCCTTCGACCACGCAGGCATTTTGCTGGTGCTACAAAAAACATGGCTGAAACGCTGGATGCCACTAATGATGTTTATGTTTCAACAGACGGAAGTCACGTGCCTCATGAACCAAACCATGTTAGGAATGCCTTCCCTGTAGAACCTAATAATCTAGTCAGAAATGTTGCGCCTCTGCCTGCAACCTATTTCAGGGCTCCTGGTGGAAGGAAATCCCTTGGAAGAGATGCTCATTGTCTCCTGAACTATTTCAAGAAGATGCAAGCTGAGAACCCTGGCTTCTACTATGCAATTCAACTTGATGATGAGAACCGCATGACTAATGTCTTCTGGGCTGATGCAAGATCAAGGATTGCTTATAGTCACTTTGGCGATGCAGTTGTTTTTGACACGATGTATAGACCAAATCAATATCAAGTGCCTTTTGCTCCTTTTACAGGCATGAATCATCATGGTCAGATGGTAATGTTTGGTTGTGCATTGCTTCTAGATGAGTCTGAGTCTTCCTTTACTTGGTTATTTAGGACATGGTTATCTGCAATGAATGGCCAGCCTCCTGTTTCTTTCACCACAGACCAAGATAGAGCCATACACATGGCTGTTGCGCAGGTATTTCCAGAAACTCGTCACTGTATTTGCAAGTGGCACATCTTGAGAGAAGGCCAAGATAGGTTGGCTCATATATATCTTGCTCATCCTTCCTTCTATGGAGAGCTTTATAGCTGCATTAACTTTTCTGAGACAATTGAGGATTTTGAATCATCATGGGCCTCTCTCCTTGAAAAATACGACCTCCAAAGGATAGAGTGGCTTCAAGCTGTGTACAATGCTCGCCAACAGTGGGCACCGGTTTATTTTCGTAACACTTTCTTTGCTGCCCTTTCTTCAAATCATGGTATCAGCTCCCTCTTTGATGGGTATGTGAATCAACAGACCACAATACCTTTGTTCTTTAAACAATATGAACTCGTGCTTGAACATTCTTTGGAAAAGGAAATAGAAGCAGACTATGATACAATTTGCACCACTCCTGTACTTAAGACACCATCGCCAATGGAACAACAAGCTGCAAACCTTTATACCAAGAAAGTGTTCACAAAGTTTCAGGAAGAACTAGTTGAAACTTTTGTGTATACAGCAAATAAGATTGAACGAGACGGGATGGCCACTAAATACAGGGTTGCAAAATATGAGCATGATGACAAGGCATACATAGTGATGTTGAATATATCTGAGATGCAAGCAAGTTGTAGCTGCCAGATGTTTGAATATTGTGGCATTCTCTGTAGACATATACTAACTGTCTTCACTGTAACAAATATTCTTACCCTCCCATCTCACTACATATTGAAGCGATGGACAAGGAATGCAAAATCTTGGATTGGATCAGAGGAACAGAGTGCGGATTCACAAGGTCTTGATACTCTGACCTCTCGCTTTAACAATTTGTGCCTTGAAGCTATTAAATATGCAGAGGAAGGAGCAGTTGCCATTGAGACTTATAATGCAGCAATCAGTAATTTAAAAGAGGGTGGAACAAAGATTGCTTCTGTGAAGAAAAGTGTTGCAAAAGTCACACCTTATAGATCACATTTTAGTGGAAATAGTCAAGAAGAAAATAACAAGAAAACCCCTACTGCTCCTCATGAAATGATCCCGTCATTGTGGCCTTGGCAGGATGCTATGCCACCTCGGTTTAATCTTAATGATGGGGGAGTACCTTGTGCAGATTTGAATCAGCCCAGCATGGCCCCTGTATCTATTCACCGTGATGGTGGTCCAACTGATAACTCGGTATGCGGCAGAACCTATGTTTTTAATGTCTAATCATTTTCATAAAATTATTCTATTGAGGTAATAGAAATTTTTCCTTACAAGCATCTGAACATAGTTTGTGATTCTTTCATTGAAATAATGCAGGTGGTTCTCACTTATTTTAAGTCCATGACTTGGGTCATTGAAAATAAGACTTTGACACCAGCTGGTAAAGTAGCTGTCATCAACTTGAAGGTACGTAGTCTTTCCTTTTACTGAGCCGTTGACTTTTGTAAACTTAGTCTTACATTATTTTTCAGAAATTTTCATTAGCTAGTTACACGGTATTTGCTAGAAATTTATGCCAATTGTGTTATTTCAAAGCACCAGCTTCCTCTGCACAAAGCTTGCATATTATTTCACAGCTGTTGCTATGTCCAATGAAATTCTAACTGTTAATTAGTTCATTTTAGTCCCTCATATGCTTGCAAATTAATTAAGCATGGATGCTAGCTAATGAGCATATTCTGATACATTCATTTTATTATTCTAGCATTTTCAGCTTCAGTTGTGCATGCTATAAATTATCAATTATTTCCCTTGTCCTTGCTCTAGTTGCAAGATTATGGTAAAAATCCATCAGGGGAGACAGAGGTACAGTTTAGGTTAACCAAGGTCACGCTGGAGCCTATGTTGAGATCCATGGCCTACATTAGCCAGCAGCTCTCAACTCCAGCTAATCGAGTTGCTGTCATCAATCTGAAGGTACAAAACCAGATTTTACTATTCTTGTTTGTGAAAACTTACTAAAACAGTAAGGCTAAATACTTAGTGTCAGATTGGATTGAATCACTTTCATTAGTGTATTTTTAGTTCTCTCTAATAAGGTTTAATATTATGGTCTGCATAGATTTGTATGACATAGGCATTTCTTTTGAATGAAACCAGCTCCATGTTTTTTCTGAATAAAAAATTGATGTAAAAAAAAAATCTCGAAGATGGCCATTATACGTGAGCTCATAAGCTGCTTCCCTTCACTATTAGCACCATCCTCTTGTAGAAAGTATAGAAAATCTCTTTGTTATGCTATATGCAGCACATCGTTGACACGGGCTTGAGATCCAATCACAGATCCCACTGAAGAACTGTGATCGTGATTCTGGAAACTTGGTTCTTATAAATCCACAAAACCTTACCATGTCCCATAACCTCCATTTATCTTTCTACTTGCCAATTAAACCCAGAAATGTCAAGCTTGTCTTGCATTTCACAGCCTTGTGATCTTGTGGCTGGTGAGTGTCACCAAAGGCGTGCTTAATATTAGATGTCTTGGAGAATGTCAGGGCATTTAGTTTTTTGTTGCACCTATGTTAGGTAGGTACATCATGTTAGTATTTATTTTTTATTTTACATATCATCTCAAATGAGTAGTATTGCATCATCTGGTCACTTGAAAGTTTCAATCTTTTGCTGGTCCTATAAATCACTAGGAAAAGCCAACATAGACAATTATGCAAGGATTGTTTTTTTTTTTCCAACTCTTTTTTTTTTGGCTTATTGTCTCCAGCTCCAAGATACCAAGACAACAACTGGAGAAACAGAGTTAAAATTTCAGGTTTCTAGAGACACACTTGGTTCCATGCTGAGATCAATGGCATACATCCGTGAGCAACTGTGAGAGCTGTAAGTGGATTCATTTGGATTTTAAAATTTTGCTACTCATTGAATAATTAACAAGATCTTTAGTCCAACTCCCATGTCTTGGCAGAGTTCAATTTGCTTGTCCCATGAATGGCAAAATGGACTAATTTTCATTGCTTTGACTTGGCTATAAAACATTAATCTGGTTAGTTGATTTTGATTTGACCAGTGCTGGCACATTGGTGTAAATCCCTTATGTGCGAACTATAAGATATGAAATACTGATAATTTCCACTCTTAGATTATAAATTACCATTATGCTAAGCTGAATGTAGATGATATGCTGGCATTTTCAGGCCACCAACACTAGTTCTGCAGTGTTACCTCACATTAGGCATTGGTTATATAACACATTCTCACTCGAAGAAGATATTCAGAGAAATGGGTTCTTGTAGTACTTGAAGTTTTAACATGGCAGTTGCTAGTATAAGATGTCTGAGTCAGAATTTAACTTTCTGAGGTTCATGTATATAATGACCGAAATTTAGGAGATTATTTTTGCAGCTGGGCTGGAAACACCTTCATATTAGAATGTGATTTGATTGATCCACTCTTTGACGTGTTTTTTCTGGTATCTTTTCAATGTGGCACACTGAAATAATGTGCGCAGACATGAATATCTGTGATTCCTGCAGGTTTTCCGGCAGCAGCTTCATTTTACCAATTCTGTCAAGAATGGTATAATCTGTTAGAATTCCTTTGGGTGAGCTGAGCCCGAAAGAGATCCAGGCTTCCAGCTACACTGGGAAAGCTAGCAGGAGTGGAAGTGTACTCTTTCTGGTCTGGTAACCATTCGTGTATGATGTGCATGCTCCAGTGACATACAAGACGTGGCCTTAGCTGTAGTTAGGTATGGGGTATTGCTATTCCATATGACCAAGTTTGGATTAGCTGTAGTTAGGCATTGTTAATCTTATTCCTAACGTCTAGATAAGATAATACATGGTTTCCTTGTAACAATGGGCTGGAAACTTGATTTGTAAATGCGAGTAATTGCGAACAGTCTTATAATATTATATTGAATGAGCATTGCATATATATTATTGTTTCCCCTCTTTTGGAGCTGGTGTCATTTCGTTTATTAGTTTTGGCTCCCCCCGTAAATGTAGTTGCAACTACCAGCAGACCTATCTCTAGGGTTCTTAATCTCTGCCTGGTTCCATATGCTCTGTGCAGGCCCCCCAACAGTGCACATTGCTACATAAATCACTGTCACAATACTGATTTCAACACGGTCTTGGAAGATCACCATCAGGATTCAGCAACTCTGCTGCCTACATAGGAAGATTTCTGAAGAGTGAAAAGGGAGAAAAACCATTTTTTCCATCATAAATCTACCTAATTCAGGATATTTTTCTTTCAACACTCCCAAAATGAATGAGGCCAGACCCCTTTATGAATCCATACAATAGCCAATTAAATCTTTTCTTATTCTAATCTAGACTGTAAACTTGTTTCTCAACCAATAATGTAGTTTTTCATCTGTTTTTCAAAACCAGCAGTGGTTTATCACTCTTGAAGTCAAACTTGACTTGAGGATTATAATTCTTGGCCAGAAAAATGGATTTATTTGACAAGGCTCCTTTTTCTTTTTTTTATTAATCTTTATAATCATTACAGAATGTGAAGATAGAATTTAAGGTTATTACCTTCTTGTTCTTTATGCAACTCAAAAATCATTAGATCTTCTATCTAACAAGAAAGAAGTTGGTACAAGTAAGAAAAATCCAAGAGAAAAAAACAGAAAAATCCAAGAGAAAAAAACTTCTCATAGATGCAAAATTTGTATATGTATCCTCTGTGAACTCCTACTTTAATTGATTCAAAAAAATAATTACAAAACTTGGAAGATAAAAAGGCATCAAGAAAAGGGACAAACGTAAAATATACTTGGTGTCGTATCATTTCTTACAACCAAATTATTTTTTATATTAATTTTACCCTTAAACTCGGTTATAATTATTCAACAAAAACTATTAGATTTTATATAAAATGATATCATTTATTACAAAATAAAAGTACAATTTGAATGAAACCATAAATTAAAAAACTTGGAATTTGATATATATATATATATAAAACATTTATTTCAAGTCATTGAGAGTTTGAAAATAAGATTCGTACAAAATAAAAGCGATATATTTTTTTATATAGTTGGAGACTGGACAAAGAAAAACGAAAGCCACGAAACGGCGAAACTTCAACGAAAGCGAGCTTTCCTCTATCTTGTTTTCCTCCAGAAAACTTTGTTCCCTTTTCCTCTCACACCGGTTCACACCCCGCCGAAACATTTCCTATACACCAAAAGCTTCGGAATCTCGCTTAAGTTTCCTGGTATCTTTCTTTTTTCTGTATTTTCTTCTTCTTCAATGATTTCTGAGTTCTATCATATGCCAAGAATGCCTACCATGTGTATGATGAATTGCCGGTTGCCGGCCACTGACGAATTTGATGCCTTCTTTCGTTTCTTTCTCGCATTTTTGTCTTCAATTCCTTGTGGGGTTTAAGCATTTCAGTTGGTTTTGTGTAGGAATCTTGGATCATTGGTCTGTGCTTCTAGTTAAGGTAACCAAATGGGATTGTGCTTTCCTTCAACACCCAAGAAACTGGCCATGACTATAGGATTATTTGCTTCTGGAGCTGCTCTTTTTGCTGTTGGCTTGCATCAATGCTATGTCAACATTGCTCCTCAACGAGCTCGTATCAAAGCTCGTAATGATTTTGTCAGAGAACGATTAAGAAAGAAATATGGCAAAGAATAGAAGGAATTATGCTCGCTGCTCTAGCTACCCAACAACGGCGAGTTCGCTCCAAGTAAAAATCCTAATGATCTCGGCTTAACTCGAAAATAAAAGCATCTGTTGTTACAATCGGAAATCTGTTATGGATACAACATTATTCATTTTGAAATTATATCTTTATTTCAATTTTGTTATTTTCTTGGAGATTATGTTCATCTTTTCTAAGCACTCAGTGTGTTGATTCCACACGGCTCCGTATTCCTTTAATCCTTCGCTAGCATATACAAGAAAATTGTTAAGGGGGTTGGTTATGAACCCAATTAGAAGGAAGAATTGTGGACCTATCTGCCTTGGCTATCCAATCTGCGGCATGATTTGCTTTCCTACTTACAGCTATAAGAACACTACTGTTAAGGCTCTGGGCGCGGGGATGCGCCAATGAAAACACATTGCCTATAATTCGGCAGCGATGGACAGCGGCAGCCTTGCATAGACAGAAACGAATTCGGCAGGCAGCGTGCAATGATCTATGCGAGTCGTTGAGCTTGCGACTTAGCCTGGACGTGGGGGCTTAGGTAATGGACCTTCTAAGTCAGCAGCTGACGCAGCAGAATAGACAGTTGAGACTGCCATGCGGATAGGCAGAATATGGCTGTATTATGGGGGCAAAATGTGGGGAAGTGGCAGCTGAGTGGGGAAGGAAGTGCTCCACTATGTAAGCCACTAAGTTAATGAGAGAGCAAGTGCTCCACTATGCCTCGAAAATGAGGGATCATGGAGATCATGGAGAGTAAGTGCCCTGTTATGGCCTGAAAAATAGATATTATGGGTGAGCCTAGCAACTCACACTTGTCTATAAATAGGCTGCCAAGCCTCTGCTGTCTAGCATGCGATTTTGTACATAGCACACACATTTGTATTGTGTAATCCTTTGTTGATGAGATAAATAAAGGTTGAGAGGTATTCTTGTAAACTTGTGTGCTTGCTTGTGTTTGTTTCTTTTATACGACTTGGCAATTGTGGGAACTTCGTTGGGTGAGCGAAACACATAATCGTAGGAAACACAAGCAAAAAGGAGAGGCAAAACTGAGTTTAGTTGGGATTAGACTGTTGCATTAGATTGAATTTCATTATGAAAAATTTAACCCTGTGACATGCATGATATGCAGTTGCTGCTTCTACCTCCCCTTCAATGCACAGGGGTAGAATCCTTGACGACTGACACAGCAGCAGCACCGGATCATTGTCGTCACTTGGGGTGGAAAACCGAAGCCAAAGCTAGGGACTCGCGAATAGCAAGAGCTTCTTCTTGTGCCACTGATCCACACTTTCAAACAAGACCTTTGTCTTCCACTGAGGCTCCGTTGGAGTCTCCACCGGCAATATCAACTCCTGCGTGAGAAGTAGCTATTTAGAAGGGGGTGTAGTGGCAAGAGTTTGAAACTAAAAAATTTGTCTTGTAATTGTTAATATAATGGTTATTAAAAATTTATATAATTATTAATTTTAAAATTTATAAAATTAATTGAGATATGTAAAAATTAATTCAGATAAACATTTATTTTAATAATAAAAAAAGTTACTGTGTGAGAAGCTCCTTGAACATACGACGAGCACACAATTCAATTTCATTTCATACTGTCCATGTCTTGTCCACTTCAACGCTTGCACTTGCAAGAAATGTTGGCTCGTGCCTAGAGTCTATATGGACGTGTATAGAAATATTTGGAAACGTGCTAGTTATTATTATTTTTTAAATTATATTAAAATAATAGTTTTAGTTTTAAAAAATTATTTTTGATATTAATATATTAAAATAATTTAAAATATAAAAAATATTAATTTGAAATAAATAAAATAATAATTTTTTAAAAAATACTTTTAAAATGTAAAAATAATAAAATATATATAGAAATTTTTAAAGGTGTTTTTTTTTTCATTGGAGATAATAAAAAAATATTTATCTAAGTTCAGGTTTACTCAAATATTAATTTAGTCAAACTTTTATATATATCAAAATTATTAGTTAAAATCTTTTTTTAATTCCTTTTTACAAATCAAGGAATTAGCTTTTATGAAGAGAATCATACAATTTATCTTCTCATGTTTAATATTTTTCTCCCTCTTTTTATTAAGAGGAAAAAAAAGATCATCTATGCACTAATTTGTCTATAAATTCTCCTTTTGTTTTTTTTTTTTGCAAAAACTCTTAATTTTAACTGATCATTACCAAAATTTTATATATATATATATTAAAAAAAAAACCGCTGAACGAAAGTTACGAAACGGCACCACTTTAATGAAAGCGAGATTTCCTCCCTTTTACCTTGTATTTCTCTAAAAAAGGAGTGAACTTTTTATCCTTTCCCCGATCACATTCCGCCGATACATTTCCGATACACCAAAAGCTTTGTACTCTCGCGTTCCGGATCCGACACCCGACACCGCCGAGTCTCATTGCAATTTTTCGGCCCTATAAACCCGAGATTTCGGTTTTGGACAGTTCCTTAACAAAGTAAGCACTCCTTTTGTTTTCATGATCAGACTTGAAAGATTGAATCTATCAGTTTTAGAAGCTTAATCAAGTGAGTTGATGAAGTTTAGCTTGAAAGCTGAAATGGGTTGTTTTTTTTGGTCTTGAAATTGCTAATCATGATTAGTTTAGTAGTGATTGATCATAATTGTGGGTAGATATTGATGTTGTTAAAAATGTAAGTGAAAAAGTTTCGTTTTTTATGACCGTTTGATTCTTGTTTTTACTTAATTGTTGGGCTACTGATGTTTTATTTTTGAAGTCAGTACTGTGTTAGAAGTTGAGAGTTTTTTCCAACAGTTTTCCAGGATGCAATTTAAGGATAATAACCATGTAAGGATTTGATGTGTTTGATGATTTTTCTTTTTAGCTTAGACCTCAAGTAACTGTAGTTTTTGAGTATTTGAGTTTTGCACTTTTGATATGTTTATGAACCCCAGAATTTGGCACCTCCTAGAGCTACTGATCCTGGATGGGCTCATGGGACTATGGTTAATGGGGGTAGGCAAAAAATCAAGTGCAAATACTGTCATAAGATTTTTCTTGGCGGCGGAATTTCTAGACTGAAGCAACATTTGGCTGGAGAAAGAGGGAATGTAACTCCGTGTGAAGAAGTACCCGAGGAAGTTAAAGTTCAGATACAGCAGCATTTGGGTTTTAAAGTTTTGGAGAAGCTAAGAAAGCAGAAAGAAGCAAATAGCGCAAAGAATTCGTTTTTGTCGTACTTTCAGGATAAGGAAGGAGATGACGAGGACAATGATGATGCGGGGCCACTGCAAAAGATGGCTATCAGGAGAAGGGGTAAAGAGGTCTTGGAAGGGACATCTAAGCGAACCAAGAGACGCAGGAAGCAATATCTGCCAATGGCTGTGCCTGTTGTTGCTCGACCTTTGCTCCAGAATCTTGCTTCCCAAGAGAGCATCGACCAGGCTGATATCGCTGTTGCAAGATTTATGTACGAAGCTGGAGTGCCATTAAGTGCAGCAAATTCTTGTACTTTTCAACAGATGGCTGATAGTATTGCTGCTGTAGGCCCTGGCTATAAGATGCCTTCTTACAATGCTTTGAGGGGAAGATTGCTGAATAGAAGTGTCCAGGATGCAGGAGAATATTGCACAGAATTGAGAAAGTCTTGGGAAGTGACTGGATGCTCGGTTTTAGTTGATAGGAGGATGGATAGAATTAATCGCACAGTCATAAATTTTTTTGTTTATTGTCCCAAGGGTACCATGTTTTTGAAATCTGTGGATGCGACAGACATTACAAAATCAGCAGAGGGACTCTGTAATCTATTTGACAGTGTTGTTCAAGAAGTTGGTCCCAAGATTATTGTCAATTTTGTGACAGATACTTCTCCCAGTTATAAAGCTGCTGGAAAACTCTTAGCAGATAAATATAAGACCTTTTTCTGCAGCACCTGTGGAGTGCAGTGCATTGACCTGATGCTCGAGGAAATTTCAAAGAAAGATGAAGTAAAGGAGGTATTAGCAAAGGCTAAAAGAGTAACTCGGTTCATTTATAACAATGCTCGGGTCCTTAATCTGATGAGGAAGAAAACAGGTGGAAGAGATATTATCCAACTTTCAAGGACAAGGTTCGCTTCCATCTTCTTGACACTGCAAACAATTGTAACGTTGAAAGGCCATCTTGAGCAGATGTTTACAAGCAACTCATGGATGCAGTCATCTTTTACTAAGCAAAGAGCAGGAATTGAGGTGGCAGAAATTTTGGTGGATCAACTTTTCTGGTCCATGTGTGACCATGCTTTGAATGTTGCAAAGCCCCTGCTTTCCGTTTTACACCTCATGGACTGTGAAGATAGACCATCCATGGGATATGTATATGATGCGATGGAAAAGGCAAAGAAAAGTATTATTGCAGCATTTGACAATATGGAATCTGATTATGCACCATACTTGAAGATTATTGATCATGTCTGGCAAGAGGAATTCCATAGCCCTCTTCATGCAGCTGCATACCATCTCAACCCAGCTGTATTCTATAATGCCAATTTCTCCTTCAACAAAGTCATTCAAAAAGGTTTACTTGATTGCATTGAGACCATAGAGCCTAGTTTATCTGCCCAAGTTACAATCACTAGCCATATAAAATTCTATGAGGAAGCCGTAGGGGATTTTGGTCGGCCTGTGGCATTACATGGACGAAAATCACTAGTGCCAGGTTAATGTCCATAACAAAGTTTGTATAACCAAGTTCTTTTATAATTTATTACTAAATAAACCTGTCTATTTATGCAGCTACATGGTGGTCACTCTATGCATCAGATTACCCTGATCTGCAGCGCTTAGCAGTCAGGATATTAAGTCAGACCTGTAGCATCACCACATATGAGGGGAGCTGGAGCATGCTTGAATGTATCCAGTATAAGAAGAGAAATCGATTGGAGCAGCAGAGATTAAGTGACCTTACATTTGCTCACCATAACTTGTTCCTAAAAGAGAGGTAATTTTCCTTCTCCTCATCAGTTTCATTGCTGCTGTTTTGTTGGCCGATAGACTGGAAGCTCTGTCGTACACATTTTCTTCCATCCTCTGGGTCTGAAAAATGAAAGAAATCTTGATGACTCGATTCCGTGTTCAATTTTTTGTGTTTACCAAGCATTCCTTGGATTAGGCATCATGGATTGATTGTTATCCTTAATGAAGTCATGATACCAATTTCACTACCACTGATCAATCCTTAGTTCCTGCACAATTTCATAAGGTCTGTCAATGCTTTATTCACGTTGGAGAGAAAGTAATTGATTAAAAAACTTTACTTTGCATTTCATCGGAGTTGATTAGCTTTTATAAGAACTTTTATTGTCGTCCTGATATGATATTAAATGATATTTTACACCCTTGTGATCCTCTTCTCTTGATTAAACTCTCCTTGAATGTAGAATGTTGCAAATGCTAATTTTTCTGCTTTACATCCAAGAAGGCGAGCTGAGGAAACTAAATCCAGGTGCATGAGAAACAACATTGATCCTACATGCTTAGAAGCTATGGATGCCAATATGGGAGACTGGGTGGAGGATTTGGAAGAAGACTTAAGCTGGATGGATGTGACAGTCACCAATGAGGAAGTGAATCATGAAGTGCAAAATACTGATGATTCCAACTCCAATGAGAGTACTGATGACAGAAGCAGTGATCTCACAAAAGGTCTTGATGGAGATGATGATTTGTAGCGACCCACTTAGTTTGTCATAGGATAGCAAATTGGAGAGTTCATATAATTGTCTGGAATCTATTTGTGAAACTATTTTCATTCACGTTGTAGAAATTGCTAAATCAAGGGAATTATCCTGATTATGTTGAATGGAAATATAGAATTTTGGATCTTGCACGATTTCATTTTGTGGCAAGAATTTGTGTGTAAATTCTACAATACTACAGAGTGGATGGGCATAAATTCATTTTCTTTCCCTGCAGATTCAAAACTACTGCAGCTTCCAACTCAGATCATGCGTATTTTCAATTATTTTAGGTGGGACTTTTTTATATTGTACTGCGTAACCCCATGGGAAGGTTTTGCATTGTTTGACAGTGTGCATACAGATAGTTCATTTGAAAGAGCTTGCTAGAACTTGCTACTTCACCAGTTTGCCAATGACCTCCCTTTCCCTTGTACCAGCCCCTTTCTTCTGCCATTGTTAGAGTCAAACCCACCAAGGCCATGGTGCCAGAACTAATTCCAATATTAGTATTTAATTGACTGTAGTATGGCTATTCCATTTAACCAAACCAAATTTTGATTCGACAAATGCACAATTATTGGAGAAGATTAGCAGGTGAATTGAGCCTGACCATATGGATACATTATGAATATTACTAAGATCTATTGAAAAGTTCTGTCTATGAAGTGAAACCTATTCAAGCATCAAGAATGGCTGAGCTATATTCCCTGATATCCATGCTTCTACTGGTTTGATATCCATCACAACGAGAAGTTCCTAACTTCGACAGCAAATTAAGAGAGAATTTCATTTACCTCATTTAGTCACCATCTCTATTGCCTGTATAGCATTAGCTGAAAGAAAGGCTTTGTAAAGAAAAAAACAAGATGCATAGATGGAAAGATGATGGTGAGAGTAGGAAGTGAGAAAATTATTGTTGCCGAAGACATGAGAGGAGTTCATCCTGAAGTGAATTGTCTCTTTGCATTGCGGCTTTGAACTCATCAAAGGTGACTTTTCCATCACTGTTGGCATCCATCCTATCAAATATCGCGTCCAATTTCCCTGGCTCTGTCATATCTCCTGGAAGGCAGTCCTCGGGCAAAGCCTGCTCAAAAAACATTCCATATGTCATCTAGTCTTCGAAGCAGTTTAAACTTTTCAAGCTATAAAAATTGCAAGGGAAGCAGCTTACTCTGAGCATTGATGCCACTTCTTCCTTGGAAATGCACCCGGATCGATCTGTATCATACATTAAAGCAAAAGAAAAAATAACCTTAGCTTGATAAGTTACTTCTTGATGTTGCAAAATGGAGGGGAATCGGGGAAGAGAGCATACCTGGAAGCACAGACGGAGAGCATCATCTCCTCGAGAGTTCCTGAGGCTGGAGAAACCACAAAGTATCTCTCTCATGTCAACTGTTCCATCACGGTTGTTGTCAAATAGATCGAAGATGCGGGGTGCCATAGGGATCAGTGATGACATGTTCATTGCTTTCAGCAACTCCTCGAATTCGGATAGAGTAGCATTATCACCTTTTGCACACCTACACATAAATATATCTCTCGATTAGAATATCGAAGGTTGGTGATATAGGGCAATCAAACTCATGCCAGCTTGATTCTAGAGTTTCTTTATTCAATTTAAATGCTGATAAACCTAGAACTCAATGAAAACTGCACTAAAATTTGAGGCAGGAAATAGTGAGTACTCACAATTTGGAAAAATATAGCCTGAGTTTTCAATTTCATCCTCCTTGAGGTCATGTGATCCTAGTAGGGATTTTAACTTTTTGGTTCTTAAGAAATTTGTGCTACTCCACACACTGGCAATTGCTGCAGCACGGAATTTGAGACGGGCATTCAAACTCTGCAGCCTTGAGACAACCTCAGGGTCCATTTGTTCCTCTTTTGCAGAACCCCCTATCACCCAAGGATGATTTAGAACCTGTCACCACATGTAGTATGTTTTTCTTAGTGAAGGCTCTCAATAATAATAGGAAGAGATCAATAAGTTCAGGCTTTGGGCATCATTACATGCAGTATGTTTTTCTTAGTGACGGCTCTCAATAATAATAGGAAGAGACCAATAAGTTAAGGCTTTGGGCATCATTACATCTTGAGCACTCGGTCTCCTTTCCGGATCAACTTGCAGGAGATCAGTGATCAGTTGTTTTGCTGATGCAGTCATGTTCTTCCATGTCTTCTCATAGAAACTGAAATCACCCTGCAAAGCATTTGTCTTTCAGAACCACGGAAGTAAGATGAACTGAACAATGAAGCAAATGATCTAGCTTTGGTAAAGGCAAAAATTATCCATACAGCAAGTATCACTTCTTGTTTCTGCCTGTTGGACTGAGCAATGAATGGCGGATACCTGAAATATCAAAGGAAAGAAAACAAAAGACCTAAGAACTTGAACCGAAGATTGGGATATTGATTGCAAACTTGTGGCAACAAGACGAGAGGCTACAATTTGAGACACAAGAAAATTAACTCACCCTGAGAACAGGATATACAAGATTACTCCCAAAGACCACATATCAGTTTTAGAGCTAATTCTGCCTTGAGAAAGAGCTTCTGGTGAGACATCGTCAATGGAGCCAAACAACCCAACAGCCGGATCAGTGAACTCTTCTACAGAACTCAATCCAAAGTCCATGATCTTCAAGGTAGAATCATCGTTTTCATTCAAGAAAAGACAGTTCTCTGGCTTCAAGTCTCTATGAAGAATATTAGCCCTGTGAAGAGCTCCCAATCCTTCTGCAATCTGCCTAACTACTGTTGCTGCATCACGCTCGGAGTACTTGTCTCGAGCGACAATCCTGTCAAACAGCTCTCCACCAGAACAAAGCTCCCCAACACAAGATGCACACCATTTTGATCTTCATAAACACCATAGAGATCAACCACATTCTGATGCGGCGATACATTTTCTACTATCTTTCTCATAACCAATATATCATTTGAAAGTAAAGCATCGGATACGGAAACCTGCCTCCATGTTGGAAATTTGAACGAAGCAAAGCTTCTCTCACCATCACCGCGAGACCGCGGAATTCCTGATGGTGCTGATGGGCCTAATCTTTTCAATGTCTTGATAGCTACCTGCCTTCTACCTCCACTTGTCTTCATAATACCTCTCCTGACAACTGAGAATCCACCTCTTCCAAGGATGTCAGAAACTTCATACTCATCTAAAGTTTTCTTGTTTCCTGTCCCATGGAGACAATTTCCCGGAATGGAAACTAACTACCAAACACACAACAGAAATGGAATCTTGAAGACTTGGAATTTTCAGACAAAAACAAATAATGGGAAGAACTGGACATATTGTATTAATCAATTATTAGGGAGAGAAGAGACAAAGTTGAAACGCGGATTCGTGCAAAGATTGACATCACCTCGAGAGGAGTTTTTGCATTAGTTTATGCTATAAACTATGATGAAATTCATGTGGAAACAAGAGATAGGAGCAGAAGAAAAACAGACAGAGACATGGCAACTAAACCTTGATTATTAGTATACTGAGTTTCCATATCTATCTTCAAAATTCTTTATCTTAAACTCAAGGTTTAAGCTTTGATCATCGGTCCATATCATGGAGCGTTTGGTAATATAATCTTGTAATAGTAAAAGACATTTGCCTCATTGCATAACAAGCTCTCTTCTCTTTTCCTTTTTGGCACAAGGCAAGAGTTTAACATGGAATTAGAGTCATGGCCAATCTAAATTTTGAGGACATTTTCATTTTCACCTTAATCAAAACTCTTGATATTTATTCACTTTTCCTCTCTTTTTTATGGGGTTTTGATGGCTAAACTATACCCGAATGACCAAGATTAAGTTTTTCTTCTTTGAAGGGTATTAAATTTAATTTGGTGTAATTAAAGACATTCATTTAGACGAGGATCTCGAGATTCAAACTTAAGAAGCAAGAGACAACAAATTTCTTTAACCTTGCAACCTGCCCCTTAATTGTACATCATCCTTAATTTATATAATCATGTTCTTGATATTTTATTATGGTATTCGTTAAAATATACAAAAGACATGATGTAACCAACCACCAGTATGCGGGCATCAAACGACCCAACCACCAGTCCCCATTCCTTCCAAAACTTGTAGGTTTTGTGCTGCTGTGTTTTGGGTTCAGGCAGACAATTAATAAAAGACATGAAGTGATAGTTTTAGAAACAAGAGATGAGAATAATGTAAAGAACTGACCATAGTGGAAAATTAGAAACAAGAGATGAGAACATTCATTAAAGAAATCTATGTTAAGAATATGTATTTTATTGCTTGAAACTCGTATACATGTTAAACACACATGGAAAGAGAGGTTTTGAGCTTTGGAAATGAGTAGGAAAAAAATTATAAGCTAAGGATCTAATTGTGCATAGATTTGCGATGTAGGGATATAATTAAACAATTTATAAATTCAAGGACTCTTATAAATATATAATATATAAAAACAAAAACCTTACGGGAGGCTGCTTCCATAACCACTCTTTAAGAGGGTCCGCTGTTGCCTTGGAAAGGCCACAATTGCATAATTAAGCTACAAAGAGACTTTAATCAGCTATTAATCAAGGAATGATTAGGCCCAGGTTATTCTATCTGGGCCTTCATCTGCTGAGTGGGTCTTTTTTGTGGGAAGACTCTGTGGGCCTATGAGATACGGGCCTGAGGTGAATTAACACATACGTGATTCACTTTAAATTAGACCCATCAAGCCCAAAATCTCCTCCAGCGTAACAATCACGCGGTGCTTCCATAACCGTTATACATGTTAAAGCGTAAATCTTACTTTTTAATTTATTTTCTTCGATTTTTTTTTATTTTTTTTAATTCCTTCCTGTTTTCCTTTTATTTTTTTTTTATTTTTCTTCTCTTCTCCCATCAGTTTTTCACTTTTAATCTCACACCTTTTTATTTTTTTTACTTCTTATTTATATTTATCAAATTTTATTAAATTACCATAATACCCTTCATTCATTTATTCCTACATCTAAACCTTCAAGGGCTTATAGCCTTTTCCTCTCTTTAATTCAAAACGTTACAGCCGAACTTCTCAGCTTCTCTTGCAATCTGAATGCCATCAAGACGAGGAAGGAGTGCTGCTATGATTATACCAAGCGAGCACACCCAAAAAGATCCCTCCACCGTCATGTTGAAGATTGCCCTGTCAGATTACGTCACAGTTGCAAGCATTAGTTAGTCCATGTATACGTTACTTTTCTTTGTGAACTTAGCTGAGGGGAGAATAGATACAGGTAATATCTACATCTCTGGAAGAGAAGAGGACATACCAGGAGCCAACAAACATAGGAATGGCATTGAGGATCATGACACAAATGGAAGTTGCACCTATAGATCCCCAAATAACTGCATAAAAGACCCAATTCCATTGGATGATGTCCATGGCCAGGTGCAGATTAACCAGAATATCCACTTTTTGGAGCTAACAAGGTGACGCCCTGGTTGTCCTGCAAATTTATCTTTTGATCAGCATTCTAAGGGCTAATACATAGTATTTTACTTACTTTCCAATAGGATATCATGTGATTTTGGCAAGGTATAAACGTATTTGGGGTGGCCTGATTGTTGTGTAGCTCTTAACCCAAATAGAGGCTGTGTAAAAAAATTTCCTATTCAACTTTTCTAGGCCTGTTGCTTGTTTGCTGAATCTATCCACCATTTCTTAAAAAAGAAAAAAAAATATGGTTTTTTATTATTATTTTTGTGATAAAGCTATATTATTCCAGCTACCCAAACTAGATTAAGACATCTCCAAATTCTTCACCGTTAAAACTACATGAAAAGAAGAAAAGAAGAAGAATTCAAGACAATAAATAGTATCCCTCAACTTTCCTTGAGGAGGACCCATGACAAGGAATCATTAGAATTTGCATTGAATTTTACCAAGTGAATAATAGAAAGGTTGGATGGTGACAAATTATATCACGCAGAATATTTATTATAATAATTGTTTGGAGCATCTAAAAGCTACATAAACTACTTTTATGATTAAAAAGATATTATAAATTTTTTTTTCTTACCTTTTTTTTACATGTCAGTAAATTTTTTATCTCGATTTAAATAGTAATTTATTTGATACCTAGCAAGAGCTCGAGATTGTTATTCTAAACCTTCTCGAGGGTTCCACCTCCAAACACAAAATTTATGAATAATTAATATTTTACATTATTATTTAGCTATTGAATTAGTATTTTTTTTCATGTTAGTGATCACAGAGCGTGGACACAGTGTCTTTATAAATCAATTAATAATTCACTTCATTCTCAATAAGCTTTTATTATTTATTAAAAAAATAAGATTTATGTGATATATGTATATTTTCATAATATGATATCTCAAGGATTTAATGAAATTTACCATTAAAAAAATAAATTAGTAAACACAAACATAATTGGGGGATCATGGTCTCTTCTAGATCTTGTAGAGTCTATTTTAGCTTTAAGAAATAGTGTGCAAGCATCTTGTATGCACACGCTTGTCTGATAATGTAAAGGAAGGCCCAAATTGGAAAATTGAAGACAAGAGATGGGGTTGAAGGAAAGGGTGCAGGGGGTGAAAAGGACTCGCTCCATTGGCAAATACCTTCACTTCCAAAACCTGCCTAACTTTGACTGACCTTCCCAGGATTTTCTTTTCCCCATGCCAAACAAAAAGCATGGGACCTGTCTTATATTTTGCCGTCTAGTGTGATTCTTAATCTCTTAAACGTCTGATTGATAATGCCATTGAATGTGTTTGTTTCAATTATTTTTCTTTGAGAAAGTTGTAAAATTGATGTTTTCTAGTTGAATTTTTTATGATTTTGGCATATAAAACAAGCATCAAGTCAGTTTTTTTTTTTAAAAATAAAAAATACTTTATAAAACATCTGATGGATAATTCCATGTGTTTGTATCAAATCATTAATTTTTCATGGTACATGTATTTTAAAAAACCATCAATTTAATTATTTTTCCCGCCTCCAATCAGACCAGGAAGTCTCGCACATCTATATACTCGGTGCATGAATTTAACTCCCCATGTCATGTCTTCCACCAGGACACCCTAGCCTCAAACCTTAGGCAGGGAAGATAGGGATTCAGGGATGAGAGAGAGCTTGGATCCATGGTAAAGATTTTGAACCCTCAGTAGGAGTTCAACCGTGTATGAGTTGAAATTTGTACACAAAATAGAGAAAACAGAAACAAGAATGATATCAAAACAGCCCTATCAATGATATCAAAACAGCCCTATCAGATCATCGCTGCTTCAAACAGAAAAGAAAGGCATGTGTTTAACGTGCAAAAGAATCTTTCCATAAAGTTTTTTGACCCGAGACAGAAAAGCATATTAGTGCTGGAAGTCCTGAGATGCAAAAAAGATGAGTCCATGGTTGATGTGGTAGATACTGTTGCCAATTTTTGACTGCTGCTGCCTGATAGAATTCCACATCTTTCTTGTAACTTCAGCTAACATCCATCAACTCTTCCTGGACTCCACCACTACTTTGTCTCTGCCGTCTGTGTGAGGGTGTGTTGTGCACACAGGAAAAGAAGCATTTCTGTTCAAGTACCTTTAGAAAAACTGGTCAAGTGCATTGAACAAGCTGAGAAAGTGGAGGCATTATAAGGTCCCTTTCTAATCATATCTAGCGGGATCAAAAAATAGACCAATCAAGGAATGCAGGGATGTTGCACAAACACAAAATACAGCATAGCGTATGAAACCACCATATATTGATATGCGTGCACATATATTTAACTACATGCCGATATAAACTTTTCGACAGCAGTACTGAACATGGGTTTGGTCCTTGCCAGTTCTTTATTGGCCCTCTTCAATACTGCATTGAAAGCAACCTAGAAATCCTAGACTTAGCAACATAAAGTAGCAGAACATAAACTCAGAAGTTCACAAACATCTACATATACGAACATATTAAGCTACTAAAACTCGCAAGGAAGAAGTTTCAGCACTATCAAGCAGAAACTGTGTTGGTGATGAAGTTTCGCAACTATGAAGCAGACTCTGTGTTGATGATGCCTTTCTTCCCAGAGTGTTAGACGTACCACATGCCAGCATCCTGCTTTGGCATTGGATCCATGGAATACTCAACTGGTGGCATGGTGAACGGAGAGCCAAATCTGAAGTCAACAACATTATCATTGACATTGGCATCAAATGCAGAATCAAATGCCTTGCAGTGATCAAACTCAATTTCAGTTGATGGAAAAGCAGAATTGTTCACTGGCATGCTGGTCACTTCAGTTATGTTGTTTCCCATTATAGCCCCTTGGCCATAGAAGCTATCATCAACCTGAAATTGGAATTTCTGCTGTTGGTGTTGATTTTGACCGCCAACAACATTAGCATTCCTAGAATCCAGCTGAAACTGAAATTTCTGTTGTTGCTGTTGCTGCAGCAGATTTTGGTCCCCCATAAAACTGACATTCCTGCGGTCCAGATGGAATTGAAATTTCTGCTCTTGCAGTTGCTGCTGTGTTTGATCTCCAACAACATTGGCACTTCCAGGATTCATGTTCTTGTCTCGCTGAAGATTGGTATCATAGAAAGACATAAGATCAGAAATCGATTTTTTCCCATCTTCTGGAAGTCCAAGTCCTGAAACATTAAATGAAGGGGTCTGGTTTGGAGCTGCTGCCTTAGTTTGGGGAAATGGGAGAGAAAACACAGCTGGTTTGTCACTGTTAATTTGGAAATTAGACATTCCAAATCCCTGAGAAGTGTTTGTGCGGTATGAGCAATTCATTTGGTGATTATTTCTTGCAGTGACGTCGAGAAACCCAATTCTGGAATCATTGTAGGGGCATTGAGGATACTCGCACCTATACACCTTTTGATCAACCATCATATGTGGCTCACCAGCAGGCTGCTTCCTTTTCTGAATGAAACTCATGTTTGTCTCAACATGTTCTCCCTTAATTTGTGGAGCCCCTGGTGGCATCATAAATCTATCTCTTGGTGCAGCTGCTGTTGCCATGTTGAAAAGATTGACATCAAGAGGTTTGCAATCCTCTACTTCAACATTGGGCTCATCATCCACTCCTTCAACATCATAATCACTGGAATCGCTGATGATAAAAGAACCACTACCACCAGCAGACATGGGAATGCAGCTATCTGGGTATAATTTTCGAGACAGTGCTTCTTCCTGATTAATTATTGCCAACCAAGTGGCACTCTCCTTGGCAGTCATTTTATCCTGTAAACATTTAGACTGACAAACAAGCTTGCGAATCTTGGCAATATCAGGAGACAAGTGCTTAATCACTGCTGTTAGAACACTGACTTTCCAAGCCTTCTTCAGATCATGAGGCTTCTTGTATGGAGGAGGACCCTGATCCTTGGGCAAACCCTGTTGAGGCCACCATTCCTCATTCCCAGTGGGCCACCACGGGGGGGCAACGCCTTTCTCCAGTGGGAAACGCCTCTGAGGTGGATCACAGTGCTGCATCAGGGCTGACAGAAGCGATCCAAGAGTTGTATCCTGAAGTTCCTGCAAGGTGTGAGGTGTGGATGCTGCTGGACCACAATCTTCCCTCTTTCCAGGGATTGCATGGTCTGCTTGATACTTGGAAATAGCAGCAGGCCCATTCCGATCAAACCTGACTTTTTCCTTCCACCATCCCCGGAGATTGTCAGATGCTCCACTCACTGGCTTTCCCTTCTCAGGAATGATCCCATACACAAAACCCTGAGCTTTGCAAACTTCCATCATTTTCAGCATATATTTCAGGATACCATCTTGCGCTCGTGACATCTTCTTCCTTCGTGCTTGCTCCTGGGACTGACGCTGTTTTGCATTATCAACAACTTCTGTATTCTTACTCTGCTCTTTAAGTCGCCTAAGCAACATTCTGTCTCTCCACATCCTCCTCTCCAGCTCGTCCACATCCATCTCTTCATCGCTGTAATCCTCCTCAATTGTTGCCTCTGGTTCGCGTTCTGGAACCACATCCATTTCTCCAGGAGGTGCCGAGAAAAAGTCCAGATTGTTGCAAAATTCCATTTCTTCATAGATTCCCATTTCAGCACACGCCAAAGTCAGCTTGGTTTTAAGAAATGAATGGATGACTATGCTCAGTTAAGAATTGCTTCACCTCTCTTGCGATATCAACCTCCGTGCACAGCTATCGCTTAGAAGCTCACCTATTCTTATTCTTTGCAATTCAGAGTATATGATGCAGGAAGAGGCAGCCACAGCTAAGCTCCTGCGAGCCAAATAAATGCACTTAAATAATTGGTGAAAGTTTCTCCAATACTCTATCTTGCAGTAGATCGTGTACAATGAATCATTAAACTCTGATTTAATGTAAAACACAGAGTATGGAATAGCATAGACACCATGAATTAGACTAATACCTAATTATCTAACAATAAAAAACAGAGTAACTGTTTTAGAAGACCGACAAAGTGTATACCCACCAACATACAAATATAATCATATGTCCATTAAGGCTCTCTTTAGCTGGACATTTGTAAGACAAACAAAAAAACAAATATGTAAACGTAACATACAGCAAGCTTTATCATCAACATTATCAAAATCAGTTACGGTTTGAAAAAAATGAACTTGCTTTTCTCATGTCAGTGGAAAAAATTAATTCCAGAGATATTCAAATAAAAACTGCATGATTGTCTCAACCTGATGGTAAATCAATATCACCAAGAAGCAGACAACATAAATTCGAAACCTAAGCGAAAAAACCGCGGATCCCAGCCTCCACTCGGACACGTCAACAGGGTGTCTAGGCGGTGGGCTATGTCTTGACATGCCCCACAGGTAGTCTTAATTACATCTAAGCATACCTATATTACCAAAAATAAACCAATTATAATGAAATGAAATGAAATTACATACAATATCCCAACGCCATTTTACATGTCAAGATATCAAGAAAACACAACAATTTTTCAAATTAAAAGTTAGCAACCAACGACTCAGTCATAAGCACAATTACAAAATATACAAGAGGGCACCATCTTCACTGATGATCATCAACTTTTAAGAGGGTCAAAACTATAATCCATATAAAGCGTAGATCTACCCGTAAATAGATTTTGTTACATCACTAACAACTAAGATTAAACAGCATGTGATTCTCTACCAAAAATAAAAGAGAGACAGAGAGAGATGTGTGTGATTATTCATAGCTTACTAGACAAAAAAACTTCCAGCTAAATTGCTTGTTAAGTAAGAAGAGAAAAAAGAAAGAAAGAAACTCACCCTTTCCACAATAGCAACACTGCAAGTCTTTAACAAAATCAGATGTTAGATGTTTTACGATGAATTTCAAGCCTTTTATTACGCAAACAAGTATAATAAGTCTCCTAGAGCCAGCTTTCTTGAAAACTAAGCGATGCAAGGACACGACGCACCATGAATTAGCAGGGAACCAAAAAGGTCATCACCATGATACATGAAAAGACACTAAGAATCAACAGAATTCCCTTTTCTGTGTGACATAAATGATGATTAATTAATTACAAGATATTGATTGATATCGACAATTAATAGCGTGTACAAAATTCCAGGACAGTACAATTAATAAGCACAGAAGATCAAGCAACATAACAACACTTAACCACAAAAGACATGGTTTGATACAAAATTTAAGACATGGGATCCAATGGATTTATTGATAAATAAAGAAACGAAGAAAAAAAATTGTATCTTTACCAAGTTAACGAGTTGTGGATTCGTAAGAGCTGCTGCAACCATTGAAGAAATTAACAAAGTTTCTCTCTTCTACCTTTCTGGGGTTAAGAAGAAGAAGAGGAAGAAAAGGAGGAGGAAGAAGAATCTCTCTTCTATTGTGTCATGATATTGCTCTTGTGCTTACTGTTTAGACAGAGAGAGAAGAAGTAGGGACCTTAAATGCCTTCAAGCCTTTTGTGTTAAATTTTTCTACTGCTACTGTCTCATGGAGGAAAAAAAACAAGGAGAAAAATGCAAGGAGGGAGGGAGAAAGGTGGCAAATTGTCTGAAAGAGACAGGGAACTGGAAAGCAGTCTATCTGGGTGGGTGAAGTTATAGATAACCATGGTTAGAGTGGTTTTCACCGTGGTTAAACCGTGGTGATGGTTGGAGTTTTGGATAATTTGGAGTTATTTATTTATTTTCTTGAGAGTTTGAAAAGAGTTTATTATATTTGGATCTTCTCTTGTGTGCTTATTCACACTCAAAGTATGGTGTTCTATGGCTGTGTTGTGAGGTGGACAAATGGGTGTAGATCAAAAAAAAAAACACAAAAGATTTTGGTGAGGGATGGAATCCAAAGAAGCTAGGCATAATATTTTTTTTCATGTTTGGTGGTGGAGAAATTTTTTTATTTAATTCTCTGTATTACCTTTTTTGTTCAAAAGAATTGGGTGCCATTTTGGATATTTTGAAATTTCTAGCTACATATTTTAGAATTACCTTTTATTTACTTAATAGATTGCATATTTAGATTTTATTTTGATTTCTTAACTTGAAAAAAAATTTATTTAAAGTAGAATTTTATAAATGGTGTAAAATTTATTTTTGAAAATGATATAAATAAGAATAATGAAAAAGGAATTATTTTTTCTTTATTTGTGTGATTCTTCTAGTTTTTAAACTTCAAAAGATAATTTAAAAGTGAGATTATCATTTTTTGTATCTATTTTATTTCCCTTACAATCTATCAATACTTAAATTTTTTTTATAAAGCTCTTAAATTAAAGTAAATGAATCATTTATTTTTAAAAATTATTCTATTATCATAAATTATCAAATCATTCTTTCAAACTTTATAATTATTTGGTATGGATTATTAATCTATTATAATTTATTTATTTATTTAACACAAAACAAACGTATATTAATTAGGTATTAATCTCAAGTTTATTATTTCAAGAACAATTAAAAAAAAAGCTCCGATTGTTTTAAAATCACAAGCCAATATAAATTTGCCTTGGTGGGATTGAACAAAAGTTGTACGAAATACTCTATATGAACACGAAGTATTGAGATCCCCTCGCAAAAAAAAAGTGACGAGGAAACAAATTAAGTGAATGATGAAAATAATGGTGTGAGTAACTACACCATAAGTTTTCTGGAACTGAAACGGACAGCGCTTAGAGCCGGGACGGCGCCCGAACGTGCATGCATCGAAACCTTCCTTCGTGGAAGGAGGTCATCCTTGATTAATTTATTAATTAGTTAATTATATTTGCTTGATTTCATAGTTTTTATTTTAATTATTTTATTAGATTTCAGTTTACCCTTTATTTTTTTAAGTTCCAGGACAGTCACCAAATTCTGGGGACGCTAGATATTTAAAGATTTTTAATGCCAGCTTTATAATTAAATTACATTAAATTGATTTTTACACCTTCTAAATTTGTGCTTTGATTGTGACCTTGGAGCCCTTCTTGGTCTCGACAGTTTGCTATCTTATCTTATTTTCTAAAATTGCTGGATATATTTTGTACGGTACACTGATTTTGCTACATGTAATCACAATAAAATGTTTCCTGCCAGTGATTTAAATTAAGAAAGTCATTATTATATTCCAAAAAGGAAAAAAAAACAAAGTTTTGATTCTTTTCTATTCTCCTTTAATCGATTTTGATATGGTTACAGCGGGTCGATTCAGGAATTTGGTTAATATGTTTTTATTGTTAATCCGATTAAAATCTAGATTGATTTTTAAAATATATTTAAATGTATTTTATTTTATTTTATTTTTTTAATCAAACCAAGTTTAAGTGGCCTGAACTCCTATCTTAAATTTTAAATTTATGTGCAAAAATTTGAACGCGTGTTCAAAAAAAAAAAACTTATCAATTGTGTATGTGTAGTCCACGAAATATAAATATATTCAACATGCATTCCTAGAAGTTGCATGTCAAGGCTTATAAGTGACTTTTCACCTAGTCTTGAATGCCCATTTTGTATAAAAATAGTAAAATAATAATAAAAATAATAAAAATATTCATTAAATTTTAAAAGGATCGTTTTACATTTCAGGTTCGGCAGCTCCGGCTATGTTTTTTTTTTTTTTTGCTGGATAAATTATCTATCTGATATTCAACGTAAGAGAGTTTTAATTTTGATACACAAAAATCATTCCAATAACACCTTGGTTATATAAAAATAATATATATATATATAGAATCGCGTGTTGTGCAATGGACAAGACTTTGAAAAATAGTCCTAAGAAATAATATTCATTGCCCGCATGAAATGTTATTTAAGATTAAAATATATTTAAAACAAAAACATGGTTAGCATAGTCGAAAAATGGTCTCTATATTAAATCCAAAAGGGAAGAGAGTGATAAACGGGGTTCGTATCATGTGTGAATTTTACTTCGTCGGAAATTCTGCAGCGCTCAATTTTAATGCCTAAAAAATGATGCACTCAGCAGTGGGTTACGAGTTGATTTGTCAGTTCAATTAAATACACCGAATTAATTTTTATCTAGCTTAACTTGAAATTTAAATCAGAAAAGTCAACGAGTTATTGAATTGACCCGCAATTTATACTGATTTTAATAACAACCAGGCAGAACAATGAAATAATTATGAAATTGCTAATGGTGACACACATGCAGGTGAAATTTAGTATAATATCCAGCATTACATGGAATTTCTCGATTTATTGAATTTTATTAGGTGAATCCATGCGGAATATATGCCCATGTGAATAATTAGAGGTTAACGATATTGTTATATATAAAATTTTAAAAATAAATTAAATTAAAAAATCCGATGAGGTGGAGTGTAGCTGCACATTATTGCTGAAGTGTTTCCAAGGTTCATTGAACCTACACTCTAGAGTGGCGCTTTCCTGCTTTGGTTTCAGTTTTATTCCATGTAACTTGTTCGTCCAATGTAATAAAATGTATTTTAAGTAATGCCTGTAGCATTAATAATGCCGTGTCCAATGGCTTTTCAAGCATATATTCAAGATTAGACAGTGTATTACACTGATTCAAACGAATTTAAACATTAATCACACCTCTCTTCCTTTATATATATATATCAAGTACTTTAAAATAGAAGCCAAGTTGCTAGCATTGAGTGGCAAGCAAACCAAGAAGAAAAAGGATGGCTTCGTCACACGCACATTTATATAAAATGATGCTGCGCAGACAACTACATTGGTAACATTTAGTAATGTTGGTGGAAGATTGTTTGTTTTTGTATTTTTTTTAATTTTTTAAAAATATATTCAATAAAAATATTTTAAAAAAATCGTTATCAAACTATCAGCACCTCATAAATAACCAGAGAGTTTTATCGCATTCCTGTAATAATTTCGGGACGTACGGGATAATGAATGGTTAATGACATTATAATTCTTGCCATTTTAATTTTGGACAATCAAATAGATGAAATATCTTTTAACGCTTAATAAATTAGATCTTCAAAGCTTAATTCTCAAGACCAAAACTGTCAAGATGTCTTTATTAGAAATCGACGTCCCGCTACCATCCATGATCATTAAACCCATGCTTAAAAAAATAATAATTAATTATCATTCTCAACGAAAGGAAAAACCAAATTGATTGACTAAAAAATGAAGATTCTCAATCAGAGAAGGAGCAACAAGGCTGGTTTTTGACATGAAAGGATGAGTTTGTTTTCATGATTGAGGTTTGTGTACAGAGCCCATGAAAAACACTACAAAAAAAACCAAAAAAAAATCTTATATAGATGAGTTTTATACATAATTAAATTATATTTAATCTCAGCCTCAACTTTGATCACAAAATAAACACGTTCTAATAAATTTGGTCTAACAATTAATTCAACCTAATCCGGTTAGAGACTTAGTCTATATTGAATTTTAAATTAAACTGAATAATAATAAATTATTTCATATGGTTGTATTTTGATTTAATTTAAAAAAATTATTTGTATTTTTATTTTAAAATAATTAAGTTAACTTACTCGATTTGAGGTGGTGGGTTTATTAACTTTGATTTTGAAGTTGTGAGCTAATTTGTTTTTTTTAAAAAAAAAAATTATTTGTTTTATATTATTTATTTTTGTATTATCAGATTGCTTTGATTTTTTTTATAAAAAATATTATTTTAATATATATACAAATAAAAATTACTTTAAGGCTACCATAAAACAGCGAGAATGGCATAAGCAAAGCTGGTCATGGTAAAGATAAAGAAAAATGTGACTATTCATCTAACGGCCACAAAATATCTACTGACATACAAGTAAAGCATCTATCATCCAACGACCACAGAACTGCCGTCGATGTCTACTCAACAGTAAAAATCAAAACCTTTTTTTCTTAAAAAGAAAAAGCAAACAGCAGCAGCCGCCACGCAGATGGCGCAAGCAACTGCCTCCTTGTGGAAAAATCCACCTAAAAGTCCCTCTCAGAACTCGACACGTATTACCTCCTGGGAGTCCCACCTTGTCTTGAGAATGGTGGGGGACATGTCCACTCCTCGAATCAAATGATTCAGTCACGTGGCAGCTTACCCCTTCTTCCTTCCTTTATCCGTTCCCTTGCAAATTTTGTGGTCTTTTACTGGTTTACAGCCATCGGATAAAAATAGCTTTAAATATAATTTTAAACAATCTATTAATTTAATCCAAGTTGAAAATTAAATTATATATAAGTTTTTTCTAATATAATTCTATGGAAAGAGTACAGAATTGAAATAAATAAAAGGGGAACGCAAAGAAAAAAATGGAGGCAGGCAATGGAGAAGAAAGAAAAGCCGAAAAAGAGAAGAATGAGTAATTTGATTTTTATAAATGATTTATATAATTATTAACTTTATAATTTATAAGATTAGTTAAAATATATATATATATATATATATATATATATTAGTCAAAAGATATGTAAGCTATCCGAATACTATATTAATAAATAAATAAATAAAAACAGAAAAAGAGGGGAGTGAAGCTACATGTTAAAGCAATAACTTATCACCCCTTGCAAAAATTGCTAGAGGACATGATGATATTTTGGCACTAGAGGACATGGGGAGTGGCCTCTCGTAATTCAAGCCAAGTTCATGATAGTGATGGAGACTCTATTAATTTGATTGTTCCTTCTTGCCCCCTCCTCTTCTTCGTCTGTTCGTCCCATATGGATGCAATATATGGATGCCACCCGTAGTTCTTGAAACGCTGTGTTTTTAGGTCTGGCTCGCCCTCTCGATTCCATTTGGATAAGTGTTGCCGCGGGACTTTACTTGGATATAATAATAATAATAATAATAAATTCTAGAAGTGATGAAATTCCACCGTAAAGTTTATTTTTTTTAAATTCAAAATAATATTATTTTAATTTTAATTAATATTTAAATAGCATAGTTTTAATCAACTCAAATCAAGCCATTCAATCATTTACTTGAATCCTTAACCTGGACATGGATCAAATAGGGTTCAATAATTTTAATCTGGAACCATCCCTTTATTGCTGTGTGAAAGTGCATGGAGTTTGCATTTACTAGAACTTTGGGGTTTAGAGTGGAAATAATAATTTGTTATTGATTCAGTTAATTAAGTATTTGCACTATCCATTCCAATTAATTAAGTATAGTTTTTTATTAATATCATCACCTGTTTCATTTTTTTTTTAATTCGGTTGGATGGGATTTTATTAATAATTTCACCTATATATATATATTTTAAAAAATCTAACCCAAGTAAAGCAAAGCCATACTTAACAACACTATCCCCGACACTTTGGTACAATAGACGATAAAAATCCTCTGCCTCAAAATTCATATTATTATCCCACGAACGATACCATACCATGGTTATAAATTATAATAACGTAACATTATTAAACAAACATTTTAAAATATCTTTCACAAACTTATAAAATCGAGGGGGATACTTTATTGTTTGTTTCCTAATGGTAGTTCATTTTGGCATTGATAATGGCTGTAAAGCTAGGGCCTAGGTGATAAGGTCAACAACTATGCTGATGCTTGGCAGAGTATTGCCAGCTTCGAAGGATGAGAAAATATCAAGCATTGTGTTTATCCGAAGTTCAGGAGGCTTTCATCCAAGTAATTGCTTGTATCTATCATTGGAAAAATAAAAAAAAAATTAGGATATGGCCTGTTCCTATGAATTGGGTCACTAGAGATGAAAGGGGCCTTATATGCAAGGAAGGTCAACCACTCGTGGGCTGCTTTCTCTTTGTTTTCAACAGAACATCCCCAGGCTAACATTTAGCTATTCCCCTTTTCTTTTTTTTCTTTTTCTTTTTTTTAACAAATACATATTCTTTTAGATAAAAAATAAAATAAATCTATCTCATTTAGAGAACCAATTTAATCTATCTAAAAAGTTTTTATTTAAAAATATATATTAAAAAATAATATAAATTATATTTTAAAATTTCACCTAATAACTTAAGATTTGTAGGTTGAATTCATTTTTTGACAATCTTTAAAATAGTTTGAAATGAATTTATATATTTTAAAATATGAAATAATAATATATCTTCTTTGTCTTAATTATATATGTATTTTATACTATGAGATATTTACTAAATGCTATCGTATATAAATATATCTACTCAACTACTATTTATTTTGATTTCAATTTGCAGTGAAATTTATATATTAAAAAATTAAATTAAAAATACATAATAATTTATTTTGATATATTTAAACTATCAGAACTCAAAATGATACATTTATAAAATATGGAATGGAATATATAATTTAGAGTTAAAAAAAGCTGAACACTCTATTGCTCAAGAAATTATTTTGAGTTTCTTGATCAGAATGGAATGCTTCAAAATACAAGTTGATTTTTTTAAAAAATTATTCATTGATACAATTAGGTTGGTGATTAACAAAGGTAAATAACCTAAACAATGTAAGGATCATTGTTTAAAACTAGGAGTTTTTTTTTATTTTAAAAGCACACCATGGCTCTATAATGTTTGAGCAATGTCAAGGAGAACAAGAAGCGTTGCCGTTGCATTTGCAGCCTGGTATTTGGCTGCACAAGAAAACGTTAAGGGCATAGCTTGTTATGCTTCAACATGAGAAGCACTCCCAACATTTTCAACTTCGCAAAAAGTCCCCTAGTGCCTTGCACGTACAACGATGCTACCATTTTTTATGCTAACATACAAAAGCCTGCCCCCCCACCATTCCTTGCATCATAAACAACACAACAGCAACAACAAAGGGTGCTAAACATGTCTTCTGTCAAAGCCTATGGCAAACTTGACGAGGCCGAGCAAGCACGGCTCGAGGCTCGTCGAAGAACCCGCAAAAGAATCACCATCATAAGCCTTTCTTCAATACTTCTTGTTGCCATTGTTTTTGCTGCTGTGGTGGGGACTCGTGCTTCTAGTGGAAACTCAAACAAGGGTGGAGCTGATAAGTCACTTTCCACATCAGTCAAAGCTGTTTGTGATGTCACATTGTATAAGGATTCTTGTTACAATAACCTTGCTCCTGTGGCTAAGCCAGACCAGCTCCAACCCGAGGAGCTTTTCAAATTGGCAATCCAAGTGGCCAAGAATGAATTGTCAAAAGCCTCTCAGCATTTCTCTAAGGATGGAGGGGTGCTTTACAATGGCGTCAAGGATAATATGACAATTACAGCCTTGGAAAATTGCCAAGAGCTTTTGAGTTTGGCATTGGACCATCTTGATAACTCAATATTGGAAGCAGGTCATGGTGTCAGTGTGATTGATATTGTGGATGATCTAAGAACTTGGCTGAGTACTTCAGGCACTTGCTATCAAACATGCATTGATGGCCTTTTGGAGACAAAATTAAAGGCTACTGCTAATGATTATCTCAAGAGTTCAAGTGAATTGACTAGCAATAGCCTGGCAATCATCACTTGGATTTCCAAGGTTGCAAGCTCAGTGAACATCCATAGGCGCTTATTGAATGACGAAGACCAAGAGATGCCCAAGTGGCTGCATCCAGAAGCTCGTAAACTGCTTCAGAGTTCAGATTTGAACAAGGCTGATGCTATCGTGGCTCAAGATGGGTCTGGAAAGTACAAAAGAATCACTGATGCCCTCAAAGATGTTCCTGAAAAAAGCCAGAAGAGGTATGTGATCTACGTGAAGAAAGGGATTTATTTCGAAAATGTTCGTATCGAGAAGAAGCAATGGAATGTCACGATGATTGGTGACGGAATGAATGCAACAATTGTATCTGCGAGCCTGAACGTTGTCGACGGAACTCCTACATTCTCAACTACAACATTTGGCAAGTCCTTATTCTTGTCCCACTCAGTACTAATCCTCCTATATTGGTTGCGTGCTAACCAAAATTTAGCTATGGCGACAGAGGTTAGAAACTTAGAATTAGCTAAATGGCTGACAATCATTTTCCTTTTTCTGCAGCTGTGTTTGGGAGGGGATTCATTGCTAGAGATATGGGGTTCCGTAACACAGCCGGTGCAATCAAGCATCAAGCAGTGGCCTTGATGTCAAATGCTGATATGTCGGCCTTTTACAGATGCAGCATGGATGCTTTTCAGGACACTCTCTACACACATGCGAATCGGCAATTCTACCGTGAATGCAACATTTATGGAACAGTTGATTTTATCTTTGGAAACTCAGCTGTTGTCATTCAAAACAGCAACATACTACCCAGGAAACCCATGGAAGGCCAACAGAACACCATCACTGCACAAGGCAGGATTGACCCTAATCAAAATACCGGAATTTCAATTCAAAACTGTACCATCTTGCCTTATGGGGACTTGAGTTCTGTCAAGACTTACCTTGGCCGACCTTGGAAGAATTACTCAACAACTGTATTCATGCGTTCGATGATGGGGAGCTTGACCGACCCTGCTGGATGGCTGCCATGGACAGGAGATACAGCACCTCCTACCATATTCTACGCTGAATTTAAGAATTTCGGGCCTGGTGCTTCAACAAAGAACAGGGTTAAATGGAAGGGCTTGAAAACCATTACCAATAAACAAGCTAGTAAATTTACAGTGAAGGCATTCATCCAGGGAGAGGGGTGGCTCAAAGGCACTGGTATTAGCTACAAACCTGGTCTCTGACAGTGATACGTATCGCAGAGAACATTTCCTTTTTTGTGTTCCTTTCATGTTTCTGTTCCCTTTATGTTGTTTTCCTATACCATTTTTTGTCAATACTTTTTACCTTGCAAGGTTGATTGATTGTAAGTTAAGTTTGAAACAAGACTACAATCTCAAACAATGAAATTTATTGGCTACATAAGTTACTGCTAAATACCATATATTTTATTAATTTGATCAGACAGTCCTTACAATCTGCCTTATCACTGAATAACAAGAAATCCAGGAAGTGTCGACTCGAGAAGAATGAAAAATATTGTGAAGCAATAAGGTCCCTATTTATAATCAAAGTAGTCCTCCAGAGAAGGGTATGTCAGTGTAAGGCAACCAAATATCACCCGTTGTTAAATTGTAGACAGTAAAATTCGCAGCTTGCGTAGCATTCATCAGATTATAACCAGGCCATTTCACTCTCCTGCTAGTGTTTGCACCAGGCCCATAATTCTGAAACTCACCATAGTAAATAGTGTCTAATCCAACAGTTCCATTCCATTCTAGCCATCCAGCTGGCTGAATCAGCTCTCCGATATACGATTGCATGATCACAGTTCTAGAGTACACCTTCCAAGGTCGCCCCAAAAAGTTCGAAGTGGAGTTCCTGCCTGTCGAGTTCTTGTCCATAGCCAAATCAGGTGCAGCCTCAATTGTGCAATTTTGAATGGAGATCCCAGTATTTTGGTTTGGATCAGTACGGCCTTGCGCAGTGAATGCATTCTTCTGGTTAAGCAATGGCTTGCGAGCATATAAATTGCAGTTCTGGAAGACAGCAGCAGCATTTCCGAAAATGAAATCTACAGTTCCATATATATCACATTCCCTGTAGAATTGCCTCAAGGAATGCACATAAAGAGTATCCTGATAGCCTTCAAAGCTGCACCGGTAAAAAGTGGAGAGATCAGCATTGTTCCTCAGAGCTACTGCTTGGTGCTTCTGAGGACCTGCCGTGTTCCTGAACGTCATGTATACTCCCACAAATCGCTCCCCAGAAACAGCTGCAGCATAAAATCGAAATTCGTCAGGACCTTAAACATCAGTGGGAATTTAGTCTTCAATTATAAATTGAGGTTGTATTTGGTTAATATCTCAAGACAGAAAATATAGATACAGAAGAGGCAAGAGCAACCAAACAGCAAAGCGGTCATTCTCTCACCAAAAGTGGAAGAATTAAAGGTTGTCCAGCCATCAACTACACTATGGTTTCCCGTGATGACGGTCCGATTAATCCCTTCTCCAATCATCATTATGTTCTTCTTCTTTTTGGGAACAACAACATACTCCTCATAAATCCCCTCTCTAACAAATATTACAAAGTAGCCATCTTCAGGTTTTGAACTGTTCGGAGCAAATGCAATGGCATCTGTAATGGTTGTAAAGTTGTCATCACCATAAGGGCCAACAATCACTGAATCATTAAGAAGAATCCCGTCGTCAGCATCGCCAGAAAGGATGCGTTCTTCCCTGTGGCAATTGCTTGATTTATGGCAGGATGCTGTTTTCTTTAGAGCCTGCAAATCATGGGTTCATCAGTTTCTTCATCTATACAAGTAATTAAAATCAGAAACACAATTAATTAGTGTCCAATCCAAGGCCATTTTTTCTTTTCTTGTCCTTCTCGGCTGAACCATATAAATTATTGAGAGTCCATTATAAGTCTATACATCGATACTAAATCTCTTTATATAATTTTTTAGTTTAAATAATAGAGTATCATTATCTATGATACTACATCTCTTATCAAACATGAAGGAAGAACAAAATATCTTTATATAATTTTTTTTCCTGATCTGAAACCCGAAGTGATAATAAAAAAGAAGGCCCACGGATTCAAAATAGCAAGGGGGTATATATAATTAATTCTACGCTATTGATTATAATTTATAAACGGATCTCCCATAATTTAATTATTGTGTAAAGAGTTGACTTTAAGAAAATTCAAAGATGCATTTAGATACACAAACACGTGACATCCTCTGGCAGTAGCGTGCTTGTTCTCTCAAATAATTGACTAAAATAGTTGACCAACACGTGAAGGAAACCTTTTCCCCCAAGCATCACACTACAATTATTTTCCAAGCTCTTCTACTTGTCTCTACGCAATTTTATTTTATTTGTTATTAATTATAATTTGTAGTTAATTGTAATTTATTATTAAAGACAGCAATAAGACATCCATTAAATCCTCTAGCCTCAGATTCTGTCTGCTATATTCATATATAGTAATTTCTTTCGCAATATTATTTATAATTTATTTCTTGTAGCCAGAACTAGATGCCCTCTAATGCCATTTGTGATTTGGTAATCTTGCAAGGTTTAAAGAAATCCGAAATGCTTTTAGAATAGAATTTTTATTTTTTATTTTTATTTTTACTAGAAAAAGCTTCGAGCAGCATGAAGAATATATATATAAAGATTCCCTAGAGCTTAGAGAATTTCTTTATAAAAACAATTTTATATAATAATAATAATAAATCACATCAATGAATCAATTAAGTGTCTATAGCGTTTTTTAAAAGTATTTTTAAAAATGTATTATAATATTTTTTATTTACAAAATAGACTTTTTAAATGTACATAAACACTATATATATATATATAAGGATTTAAGCTTGGAGTAAGTAGCTAGATCATGAGTTGCCAAACTTCAAATTTTCAAAAGGTGAGTGAAGATCACACGTAGACATCCCATGCCATATGGACTCAATTTTGATTTTAATACTGGCTACAAAAATTGTTGGGTCTAGCAATTTGGTCCTGCGCAAACAGTTGTATTGCAAGCCCAATTTGCTGGGCATTGACTACCGTAAAGTGGCTACTGGCTAGTCTTCCAAGTGTACTGGTCATTTTACTAGTGTATATACAGACATTAACTTATTTGACCGGGTATATACTTCATTTTTAAACCAGTATTTTTAAAAAAAGTTTTATTTTTTTTTGTTTTAAATTATTTTTTTTTAATTTTTTTCAGATATCAAAAATAAATTTTAAAAATAAAAATATATTATTTTAATATATTCTTAAATAAAAAAATAATTTAAAAAACAACTACCTATAAACATGCTATTAGGCCCCACATGGGGAAGTGGCTGGCCTTTTCTTTTACTCAGTTCTATCGCGTCACACGAGGAATGTTAGTTAGGATCTGCTCAAGTTTAGGAATACTTTTAATTAATGTTTGCCTGCACCAAGAGCGGCCATCTGAGCCACAGTGTAGACTGTATTCCTTGGTTTGCGTATGCATTAATTTTTCTCCTAAATCACTAGGTTAATGTTCTAGTATTACAGCTCAATCTAGAAAGCTGTGAGGCTCCATGGCCTCAGCCAAGTGTTTTTTTTCTTCTTCTTGTTTTCTCCCCTTTGTTAATAGCCTAAGCTAAGCTTAGGTCCAAGCGAGATTTCATAGAGTTAGACTTGACCAAGATAGACCAGTACCCTTGTTTTCAAAATAATCACATAAATCGATCATAAACAGTTGCTAGCAAGAGGAAGAATTTCATGATACCTTGATAAGAGTTTCCAGTGGTTCACGAACCCCCTTCCTCAAGATTCCACGATGATGAGACCCTTTTCTTCCCTTGTTCTTCTTCAAATTCTTCCCCAGTGAATGTGTGACCAAAGCTAGAGAGACACTGTACAATTGAGTGCCATTAGAGAGAGGCACAGACAGAGCACTGGCAATGCTGCTCTTGGACTGAACCAACCCGTCGTAGCAAGATTGTTGGTTGGTCACTACCCCACTGAGCAAACTCTTGACTCTCTCAACCAGCACATCGTTCATTGACGCGGCTGATTTCAACTCGCTAGATATGGTCTCAAAGTAGTCCACGTTGAGTTCCATGAGCTCATGGCAATCTTGCAAAGCACCAAACTCTTCATGGGTCATCTTGGAACGTTGGTTTTTGTGCGTTAAGTGATAGTTTATCGCTTTAGACAATCTTTTTGCTTGTTTATGGCATTGTTTGACTGAAAACTTGCTGTACTCATAAGGGTTCGAAGAAGATGAAGGGAATGTTTTTAAGATTGAACGACAAAGCTTAGGATAGAGGGTGGATTTGCATGCATCGGAAGGCGATTGTGGTGGTACCGGTGGTGGTGGAGATTGAGAGGAGATTAACAAAGGTGAAAAGATGGAAAGAAAGGCAAAGAAGAGAAACAAGAATGGTGGGTGTTGCATCTTGACTTAATGTCTACAAATTAAGTGTTTGCAAGTGAAGAGAAAGGCATGGCATACATGGGCTTTAAATAGAGAGGGAAAACGCGTTATAATTATTGGAGGCAGGGGAAGGTGGCGTTTGTTTGTGGGATTTGAAGAAATATATTTATTTTAGGTTAGGGATGTGTTTGGAACTTGCTAAGAAAGGCAGCATTCACTTGATGAAAAAATAGGGTTACGTAGCTATTGAACTCATGATTTTTTTAATGGCAGTCATGTGAGTCCGTTCAAATCACTAAAACTGGACTCAGTTGGCTCACAAAACCAAACAGTTTTTTTAGGCTGGAATTCTTACTGGAGCACATGAATGGTTGAATCTTTGAATGGGACTCGTATGTTTGCGGAGAAAGGCTAATCACATTGACTACAGCATTATCATATGGCTTTGCAATCCCTGTTCTCATCTCCTTCTCCTTTCATTATTATAACATAAGTTAAATAATATAGAAAAATCATCAAAAAAAATTTATTGTAAATTATAATAATAATCTCATTTTATTTTTTTATGATATATTTCTTTGGTTATTTGTTTTTTTCCTTAACAATTAAACTGTTTGGGTGTATTTAGTACTAAATTTTAAAAGTATTTTTAAAAAAGTTTAAATATTTTTTTAAAATTAATATATTTTTAAATTATTTTAATGTGCTGATCTTAATAATAATTTTTAAAAAATATTATTAATATATTTTTTATATGAAACACACTTTAAAAAATAATTATAATCATATTTTTAAATACATATAAATATATTAATTATTATTATTGTTATTATTAATAATAATAAATTTAATTATAATAAGTTTGCCTGACTCAAATTTACTTTAAGCATATTAAATTTAAATAATTTTTAATATTTTTTTAATTTAAAAAAATAATATTAGACCGCATGATAATTTAATATTTACTGTTGTTTTAGCCATTGCTGATCCAGCTAGGATCAGGCTGAGGGAGGTTACAGTTCAGAGCCTGACTTGGGCGGGTTTTTTCAAGTACAAGCTCCCAGGTTCAGAGCCAAGCTCATCTTAGCACCTTACCTTTAGGACAAAGTTTTATAAGGGACATGTCGTCAGAAAAGTACATGATAATTCAATTTAAAGTTCATTTAGTTCACATCATTAATATATACACCTCCTCTATCCACCCTCTTAAATTCTCTAATGGAATCCAGATTTAAGAGGGAAATCACCAGCAGAACAATGACTTGGTAGGACAGCAAATTAAGAGGAAACATGGTGGCCAAATTGAAGAAGTAAAATTAAGCTTGAAGAATGGTGGTTTATTTCTGATGCTTTAAAATTGAAAGGTCGTAACTCCCAAGTTCCTAACTTCAGTAATTGATGACTACCTCAATGAAAGCACTTTTCATCTATGCTAGGCTAGGCACTTCCTTGGTAATAGACAGTTACTGTAGATAAAATGGATCAAGAATCCAATCACAAGAACTACTCACCTAACTTCGGGGTTAGGCTTATTAAAGTTAATGTTATTAAATTTAAATGATTTGAAAGTTTATTCAATAGTTTATTAATTCATAGTATAGTCTTAAATCTAAGTGATTGAGGAATTTATTTGATAGCTTATTGACCTATAAAATAGCTCAAATTAGACTTATCAAAGTTAATGTTATTAAATTATCTAGGTAGTGGTCAAGTGGTAAATACTTGAAATTAAGGAATTTGTTTTCTTTGTGATTTTATATTCAAGTCCTTAGTTGCTCATATGATAACTACTGAAGATTTACATGATTGTTAATTTCAGAGCCCGTGAGATTAGTCGTGATATATGCAAGCTGACTCGGACCACGTTAATTTAAAAAAAAAAGAAGCTAATGTTGTTAAATCTAAATGATTCGAAAGTTTATGTATGACTTAATTAAATTCAGATGAGATTCATTTACGTAGTCTAAGCTAAATTTACCAAAGTTAATATTGTTAAATCTAAGTGATTAAAAAATTTATTTAATAGTTTATTGACCCATAGAATAGCCTTAATAATGTTAAATCTAAATGATTGGGAAGTTTATTTGATAGCTTATTCAACTATAGAATAGCTCAAACTAGACTTACCAAAGTTAATGTTATTAAACTATCTAGGTAGTGGCCAAATGGTAAGGACTTGGGATGAAGGAATTTGCTTCCTTTGTGATCTCATGTTCAAATACTTAGTTGCTCATATGATAACTATTGAAAGTTTACATAATCGTTAACTTTGAAACCCGTGAGATTAGTCATGATACATACAAGCTGGCCCGGGCCATGTTAATTTAAAAAAAAAAAGAAGTTAATGTTGTTAAATCTAAGTGATTCGAAAGTTTATTTATAACTTAATTAAATTCAGATGAGATTCATTTAGTGAATTTTAAGGTATTGTTTTAATTTTTATTTGTAGTAATTTTTTTAATTTAAAATAATAATATTTTTATTTTTTAAATTCTAGAACAATATTATTTTATGATAGACCAAGATTAACCACCAACTTATAAATTAACTTAATTAATTTACAACAATGTAAGTGTCTAATAACTATGTATAAATCACTTACCTTCATCTCATCCTGGCAAGCGCGTGCGCGCGCACACAAAGAAGCAGCATCCATGAGTATAAAACATGCCATTTTGTAAACTTGGCATTCTTTGGCAAACACACACACGCGTAAAGAAGCAGCATCCATGAGTATAAAACATGTCATTTCCAAAGCAAACTTGGCATTCTTTAGCAAAACATTTGCTCCCGAAAAACTACAGTAGAATATGCTTTCTAGCTAGGAGCTTCAACTATGATGATTTTAGAATATTTCTTAAAGTATCATATCAGCAAGGAAAAGCTTCTCACACCACCAATCGCAGAAGACTCTAAATATCATTTTACTGCAAGAATATCATGCATGCTTTCCTTCTAAATATTTCGATATAAATGGCAAAATTTAGTTGCCTCTTATGTCTTCTAGCAGCTACAGTCAGTTTATCGGTACCCTGTCCGCGGAAAAGAAGGTTAGGCAACATAGTATGGAGAGCTCGTGATGAAAGCAAAAGCAGTTAGAACTGTTGGAGAACTCACCATTATGAATCAAAACAATCATCAAACACTGTACACGAACTCGCTTGTTATCTTCTTGTTAGAGGCAAGCACTCTTCACTTGCAACTCTCATGTTAAAGCCTGATAATGCCTTTATTAATCCATCATTATTAGTAACTCGTACGCCTACCATGAATGTTGCGCATACCGGCCGGTGGTCGGAAAACCTGGACTCTCCACGTACGTAAGATATTTGACGAATCCCATCTCCATACCAAAGAATTCTATCACACCTGCAATTTTGTTTAACTATTCAACTTTTTTGTAATTTTTTTTTTCATTTCAGTAATATAAGTGTAGGTTTTTTCTGAATATACCATGCTGGAGTTCTTCTTTTCTTTTGTGTTTCGATGGTCTCTCCAGCGTAAATGTCTGAGTTATAGGAGTATTTGTACGTTGGCGCGAAGTAGATCTTTCCCTCTTTCCATCCTCTAAACACTCGCCCTGCTTCCCTCTCAATTTTCAGCTGCCAGAACATGGACCGAATTCAGTTCGAGTGTGCAGCAAAAAGGGAGGAATTAAAGCTCAACACACCTCCGGAGAGAGTAAATACTGTGGCTGTTAGTACAATATGCTGATGTTTCATACAGTAACAAACATTCCTCATGCTTTTTTTCCGTGTTAAGCTCCATATACCATAACATTCTATTGAATAATAATGAACACGTGTTAAGCTCCATATACCATAACATTCTTGTATTCCACCCAGATGGTTTCGGTTTTTTTTCCGTTAAATTACAAAGATTCGCACAAAAAGATAAGGAAAAGATTTGTTCTTCAGTGCTGTAGAGAACAGAATATTTGATGACATTTTCACATTGCATACAACTCCTTCCAGTGTTATTCTATTCAACGTAAAGGAAGGTACCTGATCTTTGTCAAAAAGTTTGTCCCAGTTATACTGCTCCAGAAGCCTTCGAGTCTCGGAGTAGCTCAAAGCTATCCTGTAATTCAAGTCCCCTAACCATATGACCCGACTAGGGCCATCAAAACAGATTTTAAAGAACATAGATGAGTAGAGTATCAAGGGATTCAATTAAGAAAGATTTTCCAACGACAGGATTAGACTATTAATTGTTCAATGATTTCAGAGATGCTTACTCATGTTCCATGATTTTTTCAGGTATCCGACTACATGGAGATTTGCATATCCTTGAAAATTGTGTGTTCTTAATTATCTCTATGACATCCAAATTTCTCCTACGTTCATCTCCTTCTTTCTCTCCCGACGCCAAGTGACTACAAACAAAGCAGAAGCTTGTCTGATGGAAAGACATGCTAACAGATATACACCCCTGCAACCAGAGAATTAAACATGATTTCAAATGAGGAAGGTCTGTGATTCTATCTTGATTTTCAACCATGAACCATGGATAGCTTATGTTCATAAACAATGCATGTCTGTGTCTTAAATTACCTTGTTCCCAAGACAGCCTAAGATCCCACGGCCAACGTTAGAGATTCTCAAATGGCTTACATGTTGCACAAGCTCCTTCCTGACCCAAACAGTAACAAATATTCCGACCATTTGTTTCCCTGTTATAAGGCTGTACTTCATCTGGTTGGCACTACCTGGATTGGAAATTTCTGAAGATACATAATTGCTAAGTCCATCTTCATCCTCTTCCGAGGAACAGTAATCCTCGGTCATATTTGTTGATGGGGGCCAAACACAGCAATCCCTGCTATACTTCCTTTCCAATATGGGAGAGCAGTTGCAAGTCTTCAGCCTCCGTCGACTCTCAGTCCTGAAAGACTTGCAGACCTTTTTAAGAGAAGGCTTTTGGAAGAGAAGTGAGCTGCAAAGGGGTGATTTTGATCCTCTTGAAGCCACACTATATGTTCTATTCAGTGATTGATTAATTAAAGCCAGCCATTTTGCGGCTGGCTCGCTGTCTTCTGCCACAAGCACATTTCCAGCGTTCAACGGAACAATTTCCTGAAAACTGGCAATCCAAAAAGGAAACAAAATGAAGAGGAAATCAACATACCTTATTTAACTAAAAGAATTTAATATTTTGGTTAATTATCATAAAATTTAAAATACGAAGAACAGCAGGAGAAGGGGGAGAAAGCATACCCTAGGACATATATATCTGATTCATCATGAACCTTAAGAAAATCGTCGAGGTTGAGGCCACTCTGAGGAGATTTCCCTCCGACGTTCCATGTTGCTACGAAAACTCTATGAAGGGAGAAGTTTTCGACCAGAAACTATTAGAGTTTTCATATAAGCAGATACATTGAGATATAAAAAAAAAAGAAAAAAGAAAGGGAGGGACAAAAAAATATCGAAACTAGGATCTTTTGCTTACCTAAATGACTGGACTTGACTGCTTGGCATTGGAGAGCTTAATTGGTGAGAAAAGAGAGAATTGAATGATGGATCAGAAAGTGCTTCTGCAATTGGAAGGAGGAAGATGGAATTTCTAATGAGAAACAATGCAAAAACTTCAAAATTGTTATCGGAAATTGAGGACAAAAAGCGATTTGTGCAAGCAAAACTTGCTTTGAAAGGTACACATCAGTGGTTGCAGAGAAATCCAAGCATTTCTCAAAGTACACCCACTCATCTCAAAGTTAACAGGTACTTAAAAATGAAGGATAGGAGAGACCATCCACCTGGGGTGATTTAGACAGAGAAAAGGCACTCTAGCTTCCATTCTTCCATTGGATAGAGTCCAAAATGAATATGTTCTCAATTTTGAAGCAAATTGCAATGATGCTTTTGTCACTGTCAACCTTTTAACTTTTCTTAACTATGCCTTCCCAACCCTTCATCTTTACACTTTGGACTCGTTTTTTGACTTGCCATGGAAGTCAAAAAACAAATAATAAGAACAGGAGAAAATTATCTGAATCGAGGAAGAAAGAAAATGGAATGAAATCTTCTTAACGAGAAGAAAATTATATCTCTAGGAATCTTCCATTTCCATAAAAACTGAAAAAGAGAGGTTCCTTAACACATCAAGAGAGAAACAATGGTCCCAGGTGATTCATTTACATACCAGATGAATCAAACGAAACTTCCTCTGCCTTCCTCCCTCTTACCTCCCTCTGCAAGAGAAGTTTTCGCAGAAAAGGCTGCAAAACACGGCAAAAAATAACTGTAGACCAGAGAAAGATTGAACAAATAATGTATTCTAAGTGATCAAAAACTGTAGTAAATGCAATAGCCTGTCGTGAAATATGTAAATCTCTCAAAATAAAGAGCATGGTCATCTATTCAATTCTTATGAATCACAGAAAGATTTGAAAAAAACTGCAGAAACAAAGTAGCAGCAAAAGGCAAGGATTAAAAGAACAAATAAACCTAGATTTACCTTCTTGTTCTGGTCTTGATTCTCTAGTGTCATGTCTGAAACTGCTCTATTTTCATCAAAAACCTTCAAAAATATAGTAATTGCATCAGAGTCCATGAATCAGAAATCCCATAAGAATATTGAGGAAAAAACAAAGAAGCGGAGGAGAGATAGGAGTGACAGGGATATAAAAATCATGTCATAGTTAAGGTAATAAATCAATAGGCCGTAAAACAGAGTCAAGAATATCAATCCATCAACAATCAACTGTACCAATCAATGAATTTACCATTAAAGAATAAAAAAATGTGCGGATCCAAAAATTCTGATCATGTCTATATTTTCAACCAAGAAACATTCAACATTCAGCAATGCCAGATGATCCAAAACACAATCAGGCCCAACTACAGAAGCAAACATTCTGTTAAAGCCATGAATTCCATTTACCAGAAAGCAAAGATGACAGTGCTATCACATCCATGGAAAGAGAGAATCGAAGACATAAATAAGAGCTACAACAGAAAGCTGACAGCCCAAATGGGGTTTCCTTGAAATATTCAACTTCCCAAGCAAAAGCGTCCCAGCCAATGAAAACACATGGAAAACTGAGCTGCAAAAGAAAAGGCAAGTAGCCAAGAAAAGAAAAGAAATACTCAAAAGAAAGAAAAGGAACCTGTATATCCTGCTCTAGAACTGAGGAAGGACTATTATCTATCTGTGGTAAGCAAGTATTGAAGTTAACAAAAGGTTTCTCTTTGTTTCTATGATTGATGTACGTGTACTTGGGGTGTCTTCTTTTCTTGATTAAAATATGAGGGCATTCTCAAACCTATTTCAAGCTCTAAATTAGATTTTAACCAGATCGTTAGTGTTAAACATTCAAACAAATTAATTATCCATCAACAACTCAAGGTTAGGTCACAGATATTTTTGTTTAAGAAAAACCAAAATGATATTACTTTAACTTAAAAATTAACAAGTTGAACTAGGTCAACAATCAGCCTGGACAAATGACCAATGGATCAAGTTATTTTTCCTACTTTTATTTGTTTCTTTAACCCGCCTAGGTGAAGGGTTTCACAGCTATACGTCTTTCATTTATCAATATGTTTCATGGTTCTCTCTAGAAAATAAAACGCAAAAGGAAACAGTCAAAAGGGGATGGAATCTTAAATGTCTTTTCAAAACACTAGTTTCTTAGAAAGAAGAAGGAAGAATTCTGCTGGTTTGTTGTTGTTTGTTTTCTCAGAAAGGAAACGGGAAAGTGGACCCCCATGTGAGGGTGTCTCGCCTGCAAAGCAAATCACAAGCCATGCATAGGGCATCATAGAAGAAAGTGACTGTTTTGTGGGGGAGAAAAGTGCTATGGTTTCCTGGCAGATCGGCAGTTCAAAAGTTGGGAAGTGGGTCTTCGCCGTCTACTACTGCCATTCTACAGACAGCATGGATTTCTCTTCTCCTGGACCCAGTTTTGGGACCTGTTACTCTTGGCCTACATGAAGCTAACTTTCCCTAAATACAGCGTTAAGCTAGTCCCCCTCTATAAGCCCTACTACAGTCTTTCAAAAATACTTTTTTTTAAAAAAACAAATATTAGCTAGATATTTTTTAAAAAATATTTTTTAATTATAAAATAAAATTTTTATTTTATTTTTAATATCAATTTATTAAGACCATAAAAAATATTAAAAACTCACGACTTGGATTGGGTATACTTTTTGTGAAATCAATTAGGTTTAAAATTAAAAGAGGTCTTGAGAAATTTTTTTTTGTCAATATATTTTCCTAGATATAGATAATTTATATAAAATTGTTCTTGAAAGGAAATTTAATCTTGATGTGTAAAAGTTAGTCTAAGAATAAGTTGTGGTTAAAGAAATAGATCATAAGTCTCAAAAAACTTATGGAACTAGTTAACAAAATTCTTTTATACTATTATTTTTGAGAAAATCGGAATTGGATTTCTTTGTGAATAATATAAGATTGAGGAAGAGGAAGTAAATAATGATTAGATTTAAAAAAAAATAGTGCGACAATGAAAATAATAAGCAAAAATAATTACAACGGAAATCTTGATATACAAGGGCAATGATGATAAGCAACCCTAGGAAGCAAATAAGGAAGGGAAAAAAAAAGAATCATCAAATGGTAATTGCTCTAAGAATTATTCACTGAGTAATGATTGAGTTAAAATTCCAATCCTGCTTGAATTGATAGTCAAATTCAAGCCCCAAAACCCTGCTTATGAGGGAGCCTAAATACAAGATTGTGCATCGCCAATCATAGCATAAGAAAGATATATATAGCTAGAGAGCATCTTGTGAAGACCCAGATACATGGTCCCAGGGACTGATTTTATGTTTCTAAGATTTGTATACAGTAGCTATTGTTTTCTGGTGTAGCATGCAAACACCAAATCCCTAGAATAGAGGAAGAATGCTTGGTTTCACCGGGGGCAGAGGGCCATAGAGAGACCCTGCTCCCACAGACAACATGTTTAGGGCTTCTATTTCTCGTGTTTCAAAAATTCTGAAACAGTTCTCAATGAGTTATTGTGTGAATCGAAGACCATGCATTTGAGTCTTGTTTTGTTCAATGTTATCGAGAGTGACACGATTGAGACAAAAATACATATGCCGAGCATCCCATGAAAACACATCGACTCCATTACACTTGTTTAGCTTGTCTTCATCAACAACAAGATTTTAGTATTTCTTAATTCTCAGGCATGGTGGGAGGTGTTTCTCTGCCATGTTAATTTTGGGCAGAGATAATTCAAGGCTTAAATGTGTCTGTTCCTCTATGAATGGTCATGGAAAAGAAATCAGGACAAGGGGGACTCTGGCAATTTGAATCCTATTGCTAGTATGAAAACTCAAATCAGCAGCTATTGTACCGGATTAACGAGCAGAGAAGAGAGAGAGCGAAAGTGCAAGCTGTGGAAGGTAGATGATTGGAAGTGAAAGAAAAGATGCCATCAATGTCTAGCATACAGGATTATCCAAGAAATTCAAAGAAAATCCACATCCATTTACGATTTGAAGATCTCTTAATTTAGTTTCTGAGTTTTCACCCTTTTGATCAACAGTTCATAAAAAGCTGAACAATTTGACAACGCAGATACAAGCAGAAATGTAGAGCTGGACAATGCTAGCACACGAGTAGTGAGACCTATGGAACACGAGGGAGTGGTAAGCCTAAGCACATACTTATCTATGTCTAGGTACTTGGAAGCTACAAAAAAAAAATGTATGATAAAAAAGCTAAGCAGAGAATTTCAAAATGATAAAACAGTTACAAGCCGGGACCAGAAGCATCAAGGCTGCATTGCCGTCATTGAAGCACGATCAGGTTCATAACCATGTACCCTCAAGCGATAAATGCAGGTGAGTGAGGGGTTTCCATGGTTAGATGTGAAGTCCAACCTCAGTGTGTTAACAAGTCCAGAGGCTGTTTTGTCCAATACATTGAAGGTCTGAGCGTTACTCTTCTCGAGGTCATAAGTAAACTCTGTTAAAAGAAACATCTTCTCTTTGTCATCTGCTGAATCAAGATCGGGGTTCTGCATCCAGCCAGACACCTGACAGTCCTTAGGAGCAGTTGACCTGTCATAAGCCACACTCTGTCCACATAACAACGACAAGAGTCAGTTGGAGCACAAGATATATTGAGAAAAAACACAAAGAGTGCAGCTACTAATAGAAAATAGAGTGTTTGGATTGTTGGTGCACTTTGCAAGAAAGTCATGGCGAGTTGAGTAATCAGATAAAACCTATCACATTAAATCCAAAAAAAAAAAGCACTTTCTTGAGGAAAGCTAATTCCCCCACTCAAAAAGGAAAATATAAAAGGATTCAGGAGGAGCGAGGAAGCATGCCATGAACTGGCAATCTCAAATCGAGTCTGTTCCAAAATCTAAACCTCTCGAATGCAATTAGTTCTCCCAAGGTGTTGTTCACTGTCATATTTTGGATTTTTCTTCACGAAGTTCGAGAAAATAGCATAAAAAAGAGAATTCTTTCCGATATCATTCAATTTCGAGGACTCATAGAAATCCAGATTAGATTAAAAATCAACAAAAGAAAGCACAAGTGGATGAAGACATAATTCTAAATTTGGATGGGCAAAAGAAGCCTGACAAGGTTAGGCAAGTAAACCAAAACTTTCTCTTCTAAACAACAGGGCATTGGTTTTGGGGCTAAGGTGTATAAAGTTTACAGGTTGACTCAATACCATCATTCCAGTCTTATTGTTTGTGTCCATCCTCTCCTACCTTAGCATATGACAAGGGATTAAATAAGAATCCTCTTCACTGTCACTGCCAGCTCTATATGCTTTGATTGTGATTAGTATAACCACCTACACTGCTGTTTAAAGCACTGTAGTCACCAGCTTGACTACATTCTACAACATGCTAATTGCCAACTATTACAGATTTAGCACCACCATAACCATAATAAGCACATATCATCAGGTTTGAAGTACAAGCATCCCCACAACCATCACCAACCATGGTCCCATACTGCCATAACTGCAGTATCCTTAATCTCCAAAATCTCCTTCATGCTATGTTTTCTCACGCTTATTAGTTTTCAAATACATTACCATCATACCACTGATTAGGAACTAATAACTCTAATTCTAAATTTTTAATTTAACAAAATCTGAGATGCCCATGGGAATACAATAAGGAGAATAGGATTGCAGGAATTTGAAGTGTTCCGTGTGAGAGAAGTGTTTCACATTTAAACAGCCAAGTGGTGTGAGACAAATTTCCATAAAGGGGGGGAAATGGTCAAAATCCAATTTAACAGAAACAGAACATTGAAAAAAAGTAAGAACCCAAAATCAAATGTGGAAAGAGGCTGATAGGAAAGCTTCCACGGATAAAAACTCAACAGGTTAAAGTGGCTAGAGTGGGGATTGGACTTTGGTGACAAGAGAATCATATTGGAAATCTTTAGATTAAGTAATAAGAAAATGCACGAAGAGAATTAGCTTAGTTTCATTCCAGAGTATCAACGTTCTTCGTTTAGCACAGGTGACAATGGTTTTATTGGAAGTTGAATTGGATGGGTGAAGATACCTTAACCAAATTCGTTTTGATAACTTGCTCATGATCATGCTTCTATAGTGTGCGTTCTCCATTGGTTTTGACAATTGTGTAACACTTCTTTCTCCAACCTCTCAGATCTTTAGTTGAGATCAAGAAATTAATTTGAAACAGAAAATTATAAATAATCCGTCATCAATTCTTCACTTCCTAGAAGGCTCATCTTTCACCCAATCATCCTTATTTTGTAATTGTAATCCCGCAGTCTTGCTCATAGTCACTAAAACTATGCAACCAAGAAATATTTTCACACAGAATGGGAACTATTTAACTATTGCAGCGGAGTTGCAGCATCAAGTTTGAGGTTATAGGATTGAAACTCTAAAGATACACAGATTAGGGTCATGTCTTTTGGAATATTTGTGCAATATTAACGCTTGCTACTGAATTTGAAATCATGCAAGTTTTAATAACACTGCATGTTGACCAAGTAAATAAAATGAACTAAAAGTCATCTTTGCAGCTTAAACATCATACCAACTAACTCTGCAACTTAAACAAACACAAACTGAAATGAAGATAGCACCTTAGCAATGTGTTCCAGCGTAACAGCTTCAGGAACAATAGCACTTCGCAGCTTAAACTGGACAAACCCCCTACTTCCTTTCAAAGCAAAGCACTTCCCAGGCTCCCCAAAACTTGGTTTTAGCATCTCATCAGCATTCGGATGAACCCCTCCACCCTTCATGAACCAGTTAGCCCCTCTCACCGCCATATACGGATCAGAATGCTTCACAACCATTCCACCACTAGTTGCCAGCGCATAATCCACCCTCCCAAGCCCGTCAGCCGCATGCTTATCAATCTCTTTCTGCACTATCTCCCTCGCATACACCATTATGTCATCCAAACCCACACCACTCCCACCAAATTCCCCACCATTTTCCTTTTTAAACTGGTCATGGAACTTCTCAAAATCCTCCTTCGACAACCAATCACCCGCTTTCAACTCCCCAATTTTCTTCTCCAACCCTTCGCTTCTCTCCACTAACCTCCTCAACTCTCCCTCCAAGATCACATCTTTATCGTCAATCTTCCTGCTCATTTCCCTCCTTAATCCACCAACTTCACTCCCAATCTTCTTGTCAACAACTTCCACTTGAACCTGAATCATTTTCACCGCATTTTTCACAATGGACTCTATTTCCGCTATCCTCCCATCAAACTCATGTAACCCCATTTGTGTCCCCAAACTAGCACCATCAATATCCCCTGATTTCACAGCCAATTTCCTAACCAACTGCACTAAGCCTACTAAAACAAGCAAAAGCACGAAATTCTTAGTAAAAGCTCTCACCAACGTCATCCACAGCGGTCTCCTCGCCTTCGTCCCCGCCACCTTCCTCCCCCTCCGCGGCGAAATTGTCGAACTCGTCTTCTTCACTTGAACAATATCTTTCGCCGTCCACTCCAGAACCGCATCTCCTCGAATCGAGTGATAACTTGGATCCCTACTCGCAGAGGCGGTGACAATTCCATCCACGCCTCCACCACCGTTGATTCGTCGTTCACTCGGAACTACTAATTCGATGTTGTTGCTTGGTGATTTCTTGTCGGAAACCACCACCGGTCTCCGCCGTGAGGCTGGATTCGCAGTGATTGACACCGTTGAAGCCGACATTTCGAAGTAATTAGGGTTTTTAATCGGAGACTGAAGAAAGAAAGCCTGATTGGATCGAATTGGGAATTGTACAAACTGTAGAGAAGAGAGAGAAATTTTGGAGGGATGTTGAATTGAAATGAAAAAACCGCTCCTTTTCAGGAGGGGATTTATTTCTGTTGGTGAAAAAGTTTGTGTGAAACGACGTTGTTTTCATCCACACGAAATAATATTAATAAACTGTATATTTTTTAAGAGATTCATGAGCGATACATTGCTTTTAGTTATCATGTTTTTTTTTAAATAAAAAAAAATTGTTTTATGAAATAAGATTTTATCTAATTGTATCATTTTCATGGTACGCTATTTTTACTTGAAATATTTTATAAATATTTTATATTAATTATATTTTAAAATCATTATAAAATTAATTAACAAGATTGAAAATAAAAATAAACAAGAATAATTCTGAAAGATAGCTTAATAGATTAGATTTTGAGTTTGCTCTTTAATAATTATAAATTTAAATTTTTTTAAAATTATTATAAATTTATTAATAATTTTTTAGAGTGTAAAAAATTAATTAAGATAAATGCAAACTAGCTGAAATACTTATATTAATAATAAAATATATACCAAAGTGTTAATTAAAGTATTTTTGGTAAAAAAATGATGGTTGGAGACTCAATGGAGAAACTCTAAATAGGTGGGGGACCTTTTTGAATTTCTGTACAACTAGATGTAAGAGTGCCACGCGCCCACGGGGATTAAACTGTACAGTCAGGTTCTGTTCTTCTGAGGTTGCACCCTTTTTACTCTTCATGAGCTCTTCTTTTGCCGCTTTATATTCAACAAATGCTATCATATTTGTAACCATTTACAGAGACATGAACGGAGCAGAATTTTTGAATTTGGGGAGTTCTGCTGCATTTCTCCCTGGCAACATCAGTGGAATTCACATGGACTCCAATCTAGATTATAGAAGAGATATTCCCGATCTATTTTTTAAGACCATGGATGTTAATCACTAAATCACATTTCTTCCAAGCACATTCGCATGGATCAAATTATATATTTTACAAATAACTCAAGAGGATTGCAATGCCACCAAGAACTCGAGAGCTTGAACGGTATGATCATGAACCCATCATGTGTCTTCATCAACAATCAACCTAGACAGATATACAAATCCATGGCCATCAAACAAACGTGAACTCTCGCTTGACACCCAATTATCATTCTTAACAATTGATGATAAAAACCCATGAAGATGATGGGGCCTGCAAGATTGAGGCCATGTTCTATACAAACCAAAGAAGTGCCACCTGTCTTGCAGGAGCAAATAAGTGGGATTTCCCATGATTACCACATGAGGTCTCTCCCCCATGATACGTGTGTATATATGTATATGTTAAAACTCAAAATTGGATGACTTAATTATACTTATTAAACTTGATGAGGAATAAATTTAAATGTGATGAGTTGTGCGAGTTAAATTATAATAATATTATTTAAGAGAAAAAATTAATAAAAGAACCCATGAGTTTTGAACCGGGTTAAACACGAGTTGATAAAGTGCCAGCTTAAATTTTTAACCGGTCACTTCTCCCTCTGTTTTTTAAGGTATCGAGTCAACTTGTTCCTGAATGGACCCGCCGGGCAGTCCGGTTTAAAAAAAGAGAGGCAATTAATTAACACTCCAGTTTTGTTTTCGGAAGTTTTTAGAATTTGAGTTCTCTCTCCTACTTTCTCTCTCTAAATGTGAATGTATAATTATCAGCTGATTTTCACCTGAAATCAACAACAGCAACACAAAAAATCCCCTCTTTGAAGTCACTTAACTCATTCGTGGATCACAAAAGTAAGTCCCTTTTGTTGCTTACGTTTTCTTTACTTAACTTTATTGATATACAACACAAAAATGAAAAACGCCCCTTCCTTTATAACTCCTCCGATTTGAAAGTTGTTGTTTTTCACTTGCATTTGTGGGATTTGGTTTTGTTTCTTTTCCAGGTTTAAGAGAATTTTGATCTCGAAATTTATGTAAATATCTGAAAGATTTTTTTATTTTTTGAGAATTGATTTATGTTTCATGCAGAAGTTTCAAACTTTGTAATCTGGGGTTATTGAAAAGTTGTGATTATGTGGATTATTTTGTGACTTGGGATTTGGGTTTTAAGGTTTTCGGTCAATGAAGGGTAAAGCTTTGAGCTTTCGCGTTTGCTTGTAAAAGATTGTAGCTTTATAGCTCTCTGTCTGCATGTTGTTTCACCTGATCAATTAATTGGTTTCAAAGTGTTGTGTTAGATTCAGTGATACATGTTCTGTATTATGTTTCATGCATGAGTTTCAAACTTTGTAATCAGGGGTTATTGAAAAGTTGTGATTATGTGGATTATTTTGTGATTGGTTTCAAAGTGTTGTGTTAGATACAGTGATACATGTTTTATCTAGCTCGTTGAAGTACATTTTGGATTCTATATGGTTTTTTAAAAAAAAAAAATAATGGTAATGGTTTGAGGTGAATCTTCTTGTTATTTTCTCTTCCAATAGTGACCTTCTTCTATTTTATTTTATTTTAAAAAAAATTCTCCTAATCAAGGGATTTATTTGTTTGTTGGGCTTTTTTGCAACTTGATTGTATGTTCAATTACTTTTATTTTGTTAAACATGATGAATGAAGGTTATTGGTTTAGGTTTTTAAGATAATTAATTTTGGATGTTTTAGTTCTGGTCTTGCATTGCATGTATAAGAACATTGAAACTCTATTCATTTTTCCTTCAATCACAGTTTCTTTATTAGTTTGAAGAGTGTAATCTAAAAACCTTATGCAGTACAGGATTCATTTCTAGGCTTACTTTTCTGAATTGTTGACTCTGCTTTCCAGGTTCTGATTTGGGGTGAGTTTGAGGATCGGATCATTGTGGTTCATAGACAAGATTAGGGTTTAGAGAGTTTGTATGGATTTTTAGTTTTAAATTTGGAATGTTTAGGTGAAGGTTGTTGAATGGGAATGCAGACAATGGGATCTCAAGGTGATGGTAGTAGACATCATAAGCAATCTCAGTTCCAGCCATTGTCACGGCAAAACACAATGTACAGTCTTACTCTTGATGAGGTTCAAAATCAGTTGGGTGACTTGGGAAAACCCCTAAGCAGCATGAATCTTGATGAACTTCTCAAAAACGTGTGGACAGTGGAGGCTAACCAGACAGTGGAGGCTAACCGGACTACAGGTTTGGAAGTGGAGGGCACACCATTCACCAATCAAACTGCTCTGCAACGTCAGGCAAGCATATCATTAACTAGTCCTCTGAGCAAGAAGACAGTTGATGAGGTCTGGAAAGACATCCAACAAAGCAAACATGATGGGGAGATGAAGTCTAGGGAGCGGCAGCCTACTCTGGGAGAGATGACTTTGGAGGATTTCTTGGTAAAAGCAGGAGTTGTAGCTGAAGCATCTGTGGACAAGAAAGATGGTGGTTCTGTTGTTGCGGTTGATACACATGCAGCACAACAGTTTCTGCAACAAAGTCAATGGGTGCAATACCCACCACATCCACAGTATCACCATCCACAACAAAGCATGATGGGGGTTTATATGCCAGGCCGGCCTATGCCACAGCCACTTCACATGGGGGCTGGTTCTATGGTGGATGTTTCATACCCAGAGAACCAGGTGACGTTACCTCCACCCTTGATGGGGACTTTATCAGATACACAGACACCTGCAAGAAAAAGAGGTGTGCCAGAGGATATGATTGGGAAAACAGTTGAGAGGAGGCAGAAGAGGATGATAAAGAACCGCGAATCTGCCGCCCGTTCACGAGCACGGAAGCAGGCTTACACAAATGAGCTGGAGAACAAAGTTTCTCGGCTGGAAGAGGAAAATGAAAGGCTAAGGAAACAAAGGGTGAGGATTTGTTTTCGGTTACCCCTCTAGTACAATCTTCCTATTGGATATACTGATAACATGTGTTGAACTGTCTGTTTTAGTATATTTCTTTCCTGTCCTATTGACTGATAGTTTAAATAAAACCTGCACATCTCTCTACTTGAATCAGAGACGTGATAGTTTAAATAAAACCTAGTTTGTTTTCCTTCTCCAATGATTTCCAATAATCATGTAAATGGAATTTAGATCAGTTTGATAATATTATCAGATAGCTATATGTCATGGAGAAATGAAGATCAATCTATTTAGTTTCTTGATAGCCTTTTCCTTGAAAACCAAATCACAGTCCTAGACATGATAAGTCATTTTGAAGATTGTCTCCTCATAGGTGGCTGGGAAAGAAAAACAGACAATGAGTATTAATCACCATGTAAAACTTTAGATTCAAGTAGGTGGTAGAAAACTTCTAGTCTCCCCTTTTCCTTATTTTTGACAGAAAACTTACACAGTAAATGAAAGGATTCTTGATGAATGAGCTCCTTGTTTATTTTGTGAAATATCTACCTTCTTCTTAATGTATCCCCTAGGCAATCCACAACTTGCCTTTGTTGTTGGGAGATCTGTGATTACTCCCTTGTTATTGTTGAGAGATCAATTTTAGCAAAATCTTCATCCAAAACTCACAGGACTAGCATACCATGCATTTTCACCTTAAAGACGCCCTAAGTCAGTTTTCTTCTCCCACAATTTCCAGTAATTAACCAAATCAAATTTACCACAGTTCTTGACTAACCAAAACAGCGCAGTCATGATTTACAGACATTGTTGCTGCTCCACCAAACCATATTCTTAATTATACATATCTCATGGAAACAGAATAAATGAATCAATAAGCTGAATACGTTACTTCAGAAAAATGATGGAGGTGCTTTCTTATTGTTGATATTATTTTGGAGCAAAAGGCTATGCTTCTGCTCGTGGTGATTATGATGTTTGTTGGCATCACTTTGTATGTGCACAATCACTTCATTGAGTGTAAGAATATCATCTCTTTGGTGTTAGATAGCCTATATGATGATTGTAGAACTTGTCACTGAATGTGAGATATTAGTGAGTTGAACACACTCTCCCCTCTTTCTCATTGTTAATTACTTTTTTTGATCAGTTGTACTTTAACTTGCAGGAGCTTGAGAATATGTTGCCATGTGCCCCTCTCCCCGAGCCCAAGTATCAGCTTCGCAGAACAGCATCAGCCCCATTCTGACTGTGTTGAAGTTTTGTAGATATGATGCATTTCTGGTTTTAGCTCATAATTTACTCTTTGGCCCCTCTAGAAGCAGCTGTTTGTCACGGTTACTGCTGTGAGTTTGCTTCTCATCTTCGTGAGTATTTTCTTGTATCTATTCTGTGAAAAGCTGGTTAGAAATTTTCATTTGTAAGATTTTTCAAAAGAATGTTAGTTGGTTCTTTTCCATATGGTCAGTATACTTTTCTAGCTTCTTTCAGCCTCACAATATCCCCCACCTCATCTTCCGAGTTTTGGTGCAATTGTCAAGTATTCCCAACATTCTTTCATCATGTGTTTTATGCTGAGAGTGACGGACACTGCTTATATTCCTACAGAAAAGCATAAGATTGTGCTGGTATATATTGTTTATCAACTATGCAATCTGGTACTAAAAAATGACAAAAAGTAGGAAAATGCACTGCACGGTTTGAGAAACCCGCAGCAGGGTGCAAGGGGCCAGATTTCCTGGTTGTTGTGCTGGATCAAATTGTCTTGTAAATGTGCAATGTCTCGTACCCTATGATTGTAACTAAATTCACCAGTCCAATCAATCCCTGTTGCAGAAAATGCTATGTTAACTTTAGAGAAAAATGGTTGACAATTGGATGCCAATTCCAAATCCAACGGCGCATTGCTTTTGCAAATGTGCCCAGCTACCTCTTTCTTAACCACTGCATTATTGCTTTCTTTTAAGAAAATTGACTCGCAAGTCACCTGGCATCGAAGCAAGTTGGAGGCAGATTCTGCCAAAGAATATTTCAATGGTGACACTCTTACCGTATACAGTAAAGGGCATACGTAAGAGGTGACCATCATGCCATATTCGCACTATAGCAAGCAAGAATGTCATCAAACATCGTGGGTGTGTTTGTAAGAATTTAGGTTTTCTAACAACATATATGAGTTGTCCTGTCCTTGAACATTTGACAGTGAGCCTAACAGCATTAAATGCTAGAGAGGAGTACAGCTCTGCATAGAGTTATTCATAACTAGAAAAGTCTGATTCCTTCAGCTATGATCAACTTCCAAGGATGAAGACAGGCAGCCGTTGATATCAACTACAATGATAACGAAACAAAAGGGTCATTGCTCTTGCAATTCAAGATGCTGATGGTTGAGAAGCAATATATAATAGGATTATAGCGAGGTACTGCTTATCATTTAGTAATATTAAATACATCCTCACTCAAGGTCAAGATGGAACTAATTATTGTTTATCAGTATAATCTGCAATGAGATTTAATTTGTGGGAGATCATTAAACTAGTCTAATTCAGTTTAGTCTTCCAATAATTATCCCCTCCAAGCCAATGGTTAGTGAAGCAAGAGCATGCCGCAGATATGCCATGATCCTACTTTGACCTCATCTAATTTATTTTTAGGTGTATGATCTTTCTTTCAGGATTAGCACGTTAATCGATGCATGCATATGAACTCGGTGGTCTTTACTGTTTATTTTATTTATACACATCGTTTCATTAAACAATGCTTGCGTTCCAATGGACGTTCTTACTATTCTAATTCTAGCTCCTCGAGTATTAAACATAAACACTAATATCATGGAAAAGAAGAAGTCAAAAAATACAAAAAACAGTAACTTTGAGGGCCATGATTCTAGGAATTAATAATAATAAAACAGCCGATTTCTTCTCCGTTGTTTGCTCCACCTGCCACGATCCAACAATTGCTTGATGCCCTATATCAAATATTTCCCCTTCGATCCACAACCTCGTGACATGACTAGTGAGGATGACCAAAATATTAAATGGGTCATTCTTGTTATACGAATTATTTTGATTTTTCAATTACCATCTGTAAACTGCTTTAAAGTCAGAATCTCACACGTGATCATATCTTAACCTGAAAATAAAATAAAATAAAATAAAATATTTCACCAGTCACATGCCCCAATATTGTGCTCCCTGTGGAGCAAAGAGAGAAGGTACGGCATGTGTACTTCCGTTGCAAGAGTGCATAAATATTGACAAGAGACCTGGTAGAATCTATATACCCATGCTGCGGGTAAAGTTAAATTTTTAAATAAAAAAATATTAACTTCAAAAAATTTAATAATTGAGTTATTAGTTTAAATAATATAAAAAAATGATAAAAAGCATAAAAAAAAACCACATTTATATCTATCTAAATTATCAAATAACTCAATAATAATATAATTAAAGAAAACTGTAAAAAAAAAGAAGTAAAACTTTAACAATAAAAAAAATAGAAAATGTCCGCTTAAAAAGAGGAGAAAAAACCTAAGAAAATTTAGATAAACTTTTTAAATCTTATATAATCTCTAAAACTTGCAACTTGTTAAATTTTGAATCAGAATTCAATTAAAAAATTAAATTTGATATATTTATTTTAGAAGGATAAAAACAAGGAAAAATATTACTAAAAAACATGCAAAATAAAGAAAAATATAAAAATAAAATTAAAATAAAATTTGATAGAAAATACTCAATGATAATGAAACTTGGAAAAAAATAAAATAAAAATACCAAACAAAATAAATTGTGTGCCTCGCTATCTACAAATCATGAGTGTATTTACATATGTTTGATAATAATTGAGTGTATTAATGATATATATATATATATATATATGATAATTCCTGAAAAATGGTTGTTTATCTAAAAATAAAATGAATGTGTTTTAAATAAAATTAAAAAAAATAAAAAGAAACACAATAAAAAAACAATCAAATTAGTGATGTATATTTATTTATATTTAAATATTATATGCACTATAAATGAGGACATTGCCGGTATAACCAAGGATGAAGGAGTGTAGGAAGCTAGGGTGGGCTGTAATTCAAGTCAAATAAATAAATAAATATTGGAAAACCCAATACTCTCCCTGCACTACTAAAATAAAAAAATAAATACTTTTTTTTTGCCCTTCATAAGAATTGACTTCTTACAAAGAATTTTTTTTGTTATTTATTAAAACTCAATCCTTTATCTTTATCAATACTCGAGAGTTGAGAAACACCATAGAATTTCAACTTTCTCAGGTCTCAACATCATTGGATTTTAGCTTGGGCTTTGAAGAGAAATTGTTTGTTGCAACTTGCAACCACCATTGAATTGGAGCTGCCAGATTTTATAATCATATGTTCACTTAATTAGTGCAGATGGGACATGTTAAATTGAATAGAATAGAGGGAGAAGGTAAACAAATTGATGACATTTATGTGTACTTTGTTAAATACATGGTTAAAAAGAATTCAAATAGTTATCCAAAGAAAGATATTTTAGTGCAAATACAAAATCTCTTTGAATTTGTCCATATAAAGTAATCTTGATATTTTTCCTGCTAAGATGGCAATCTCTAAAAAATTAATACAAGATATATATTAAAAAGTTGGTGATTGTTTGATTGTAATGAAATTTTTTGAGTTTATATTCATTTTATATTTAATGCATGAAATAATGGGGATTACTAATTTACTTTATCGAGCTTTGCAGCAAAAATTTCTTAATATCTTAAATACAATGGATCTTGTATCAATTACTAAAATATTGCTTTGAACTTTGAGAGATGTCAAATTTAATCTTCTTCTTACGCATATGCAATCTATTTGCATACAATATGAGATTAACATACCACATATGAATGCTTTATATAAAAAAACTATAGGTTGTTCATATCAGTAGCAGCAACAAAGATTAATAACAATTTATCAACATTATCATTATGATATATTTAACTCAACAATAAATTTTCAGTTGAAATAATTAAATTCTAAATTCAGTGATAGGATAGTAAAACTCATTGTACTTAGCTCTACTTTAAAATCTAAAAACAACTTTAAATCATTTAAAGTTAATGTCTATCTTCAGCAAACTTACAAATAACATTAACTTTAAATTGAAGATTTTAATGAACAAGAGATGTATTATTTGAGATCTTAACGAAATTTTATTCTGAAGATTTTAATGAACAAGAGATGTATTATTTGAGATCTTAACTGAAGCATTATCAAATTGATATGATTCATCATAAGAGCTTTCAGAATATGTCTATCATTCTTTAATTATGTTGAGGATTAGTTAAAACAAATAAGTCACAACACTATCATTTGATTGACAGGTTCATTCGTCTTATTTTGACTTTGCTTATTTCTACAGCCACTATAGAGTGAACATTTTCAGCTATGAAACATGTTAAAACTATACTTTAAAATAAAATGAAATATGAGTTCTTAGAAAATTCTATGATGATTTACATTGAATGAGAATTTGTTGAAGATATTGATTCAGATTCAATCATAAATGAATTTTATTTCAGAAAATATCGAAGGGTGTAATTTTAATAGTGTAATTTATTTTTATATTTTTTTAATTTTATGTATTTTAAATTTTATTTTTTAAATTTGATGTTATGTATTTGGATTGAAAATTTATTGTTAACTTGACAAATTTATATATATATAAGTTAATGATTGATTTTGAAAAATAATTTATGTTTATTTGCTTTGTAGCTCAAGTTAGGAAAAGCTCCTAACTATGCCTTGGGTATAACTAAAGTTAAATTCATTATAATTTAGGAAAAATGATATTCTCTGCAAGATGAAAGAAAAACTAGGACCTTAATTTCGCCATACCTTGTTAAAAACTAGAATCCCAGTCCGCAATTTGTACTGTTTCTGCAATAGTAGCATAATAGCGTGAGCTAGGTGTAGGGAAATCCTTCACAATCAGATCCAAATTGCCATCCAAATGCGAGGAGATCCGATTCTTAACAATATGCTCTGTTTATTAATTAAATAGAAACTTATCAAATGAATGTTAGGAATTGAATTTAGTGACCAATTTGAATGTGGCTTCCCCTCCCTTTAACATCAAGTGCAACAAGCTCCCTGTATATATATATATCAAAGAAACTTTTGGATCAATTGTGTTCTTCAATATTATTCCTTCGAGCTTGTTGCGCTTAAATAATTTTCCTTTGATTGGCCGAAGTCAGGCAACATCGTGGACTAAAGTACCAGCTCCCTGAAGCCTCCCACCATTAATCTCCATGCACAAGTCTCCTCGATCGATCGGTTTCTCACTCTTTCTTTCAATTTGCTTTCTTGCCATCCAAGCTTCCACTTCTAATGAGCCCTCTTGTTATTAGTACCCTCCTCTTCATTTCATTTGCCTCCTCATCTTTAGCAAGGTGAGCAAAATATAGCGTCTTGAGTTATGGGGCCAAGCCTGATGGGAAAACTGACTCAACCAAGGCCTTTGCCGCAGCTTGGACACAAGCATGTGCCTCTACAAAACCAGCCATTCCTGATGTTCAGGGTCCTTGCAAGAATAATGCTATCTTGGTGACTGTAGCTGGTACTCCAGTCGCTCCATCAGATTATGGGCTCATTAGCAGCGCAACGGCATGCTAAATATGACAGATTGATCATGTTTTTTTTGGTCTGTAGGCTAAAATACTCAGTGAATGTATGTTTGTTAAACTATTTTTGTTGAAAAATCATTTTAATTTAAAAGATTAAATTATTTGATAAAATTTCAAATATAATTTATATTATTCTTTAACACATCCTTTCAAATAAAAATTATTAATTTAAATTTGAAATTTACACAAATTCATGCTATTTTTTATTTAATTTTTATTAAATAAAATAAAAATAATGAGATTTGAACTTATAATTGCTTTATCATCAACGTTTTGATATCATATCAAAAAAACTATTTTAACTTAAAAGCTTAAACTATTAAATAAAATTTTAATATATGATAATTTATGTAATTCTCTTACGTGGATCTAATTTCCAATTCCAGTAACATTGTGATCACTGGATTAACATCACTAAATAGCCAAATGTTCCACATTGTCGTCAATGCCTGCCAAAATGTCACGGTGAAAGGAGTGAAAGTATCTGCTGCCGGCAACAGCTCTAACACGGATGGCATTCATGTTTCTTCATCAACCAGTGTCACCATCTTGAATTCGAGAATTGGAACTGGTGACGACCGTATATCTATTGGCCCTGGTACCTCTAATTTGTGGATTGAAAATGTGGCGTGTGGACCTGGCCAAGGAATCAGGTAATTAAGCAAAACATAGTCTAATGATCGTACTAATTTTCTAATATTTAATAATATGCTCCTAATCATGGGATCAGTTAATTAGATAATTATGTGTACATGGTTGATGTAGCATTGGAATTTTAGGCCAAGATGTCCAAGAGGCTGCTGTGCAGAATGTGACAGTCAAAACCACTACATTTACTGGCACTGAAAATGGAGTGAGAATCCCGTCCTGGGGAAGACCTAGCAATGGTTTTGCTAGAAATATTCTCTTCCAACATGCAGTCATGAATAATGTCCAAAAACCAATTATAATTGATCGGAATTATTGTCCCGGTAACAAGAATTGCCATGGTCAGGTAACTCCCTTTTAATTCTACTTTAAAAGACTGTAAATTGAAGAGACACTAGCTTGAACATTCAAAAAATTTATTATTTTGAACACTGTGCCGTTTTGTATAAATTAAATAGGCTTCTGGGGTTCCAGGATATCCCTGGATCATCGGCAAAAGAAATCTCAGTGAAATTTGATTGCAGTAAGAAATATCCATGCACTGGGATTAACCTGGAAGACATATATCTCACTTCCCAAAATCAACCACCTGAAGCATCATGTACCAATGCTGGGGCAGTTGCTTCAGGTCTTTTTCAACCCACTAGCTGCCTATAGCCCTATACAGCTAGGCGGGAATCAATGGATGACGACCTTTGATGAGGAAGGCCAGAAAAAAGAAAAAAGTGGTCCTTTACTAGATGAATGAAGCACGTAGCTTTATCGTTTGGAATTTATACATTGTGCTGGATTCTTGGTCTTTTCAAGACTGCATCTAATCCATTAAAATCAAGGGGTGATGGGTTTTTGTGATCCAACTATCAGTGTAGTTGTTCAAGGGAGACTGGTATGTTAAAAAGTTTGAGATGTTGGATTATTGCATCAATACGTGGATTACTAGGTTCATCTGGTTGGACTTTTTTTAATTAAAATGATAATATTTTTTAAGAAAAATAGAAATGACCCTAATTGAATTTGGTATGATCAATTAGTGATGCATCAACTCGGTCGGATTAATTATGTTTTTTCTGAATTAATATTTTTTCAATGGATTAATTATGTTTTTCCAAGTTAATATTTTTTTCAATTCAAGATGATAATTTTGAATAACAGATTTTTCAATTTTTAAGCTAATTGGTCATATTAATTTAATATATTTATTTTTGTGTTCCAAAATATTTATAAAAAAAAAAAATTATTTATTTTTGCTTCTATTTATTTTAATAATTTTAGATTATTTTCACCGATATTAAAAATAAATTTTAAAAAATAAAAAAAATTATTTTAATATATTAAAAAAAACTTTAAAATACAAATAGCACCAAAATATTATATAACCAACCTAACCTAACAAAATGTCGTGAAGTCACTTGATATCTTTCAAAAGATGGCGCAAATTAGACCTTTAATTGTTAATGAACAAAAGCAAAATCTAGCCAATGATTAATATGGAAAGGAGTCTGTTGATTGACAACTGCAGATTCCATGGAGGTCACATGATAGCCTGCGTGTGATTGACCTTACCTCATTAAAATTCTTATTTTCTTTCAGGTCATTATTAAGCACGCTTATCATTTATTTATTTGTAGTTTCGGCTCCCGTGGATTATTTCAAAAAAACATTATTTTTTGAAATTATAGAATAAAATATATTGAATCCTCGCAATTATATACAATAATGATTGTGAAAAACACCAAGGATCTATCTTCCTGCCTGCATTATAGCAATGCTGCCTTGCCCAAACCAAAACATTACATAAAAGATGCATACCGGCAAACTAGTTTCTCCTCGTCCCGCGGACAAGAAGAATAGCCTTCTAAGGTGATTGATTGTTAATGAAAATTAGCTAGGCAGTCCCGTTTCTTGGTTTGTCTTGTGTCTGTGCCAGGAAAGGTTTGAAGGTCATCAGCACTCCAATTAATTCAACCGCGTTCAGGATGAAGAAAACCAGCTGCACACCTGCATTTGAACATTACAGAGTCAAGCTCTAGCTTGGACATGAAAAGGTACACGTTGATTCTAGCAATGCAACTATCGTCAAAACATTATACCTGGCAGAAATGCAGCGTTTTGGCGCCTTTGTGCCCAGGATAATCTGCAAACAATTGTTAAATTTCTTCGAGTATTGAATAGGAGATGTAAGTTTTGTTGTAAAGACTAGGACATTATTGTATTTGATTACTGTTTCGGGATAAAATAAATAATTAAAACATGTATATAAGGGAGATAAACATGTTTTGTTGAGGGAACGGAAATGTAGACATAAAAATAAATTGGGTTTTGGAATAATTTTAGAGGGAATTTCTATCCTTTCATGGTAGAAAGAAAGAGAAGATATGTCCTCTCTATCCCAACTATCTTTATTTTTATTTTGAAACGGTAACCAAACACTAATTAAATAGTAGATAATCGGTTAATCAAACACTAATTAAATAGTAGATAATCGGTAAAAGCTCTTACATAGCGCCACCTCCAGCCGGACCGACCGCCTTGAAAAAAGACATTCCCGTCATAGAAATGCCATTAGCAGCTCCTCTTTGGTTTTGATCCTGTTTTTCCAACAAGCAACAGCGATAAATCAAGACATTATATTGAAGCAAGAGGGTTGTGGTAAGTAAATCAAGAAAAGAACTTTACCACAGCATTGTTTTGCAGAATAAACATGCCCGTTATAATTGAAACCTGGTGATCCAAACATGGTAGGTAGTGTCAGAGAAGCGCAACAAGAGCTAAAAATCTTTCTTATCCTAAAGGATTTGATTCTACCATCCATTTGAAGTTGTTCAAACTTGAAGTGCACTTACAGAAAAAACATTCTTCATTATAGATGCACAATTTATCAAAATGCTGAGGCCGAGCCCGGATAACATAGCTATAAAAGGGTAACTTGACAGTAGCAGTATGGATAAGGCCTGCATTGGGAAGTTCACGAAAAAACTGTCACAAAGGAATAGATGGAAGCACGAAACATACATAGATGCTAAAGGGTGTTAAGTGCTTGCCGCTGCTATTCGAGCTACTGGTATCGGTCCAAGAATCCTCTCCACGTATGGATACAGAGAAAGTTGAAAGACAAGAAGGCCGAAACCTATTATTTGAACAATTTGTCAGTGAGTTTCCACTGTAAGTTTGAGAATAGGGTCACCATAAAGCACGGTTGTTAACATGAGTATTGTATCAAGTTTCAGCAGCTTTTGAATGTTATATACATGCCTGAGACTGCAAGAACTTCACCAACATCCTCTGTTGTATAGCCCAGGCCTCCAAGTTTTCTAGAGCTTTCGGCCCATAATGAGAATATCTACAGGAAGAAATCAAGTACAGGCACTCTTATAACTAGAGACAAAGCATTATTTAAGTGCATGAAATAAAGCTGTTTCTACAGGAGTGAATCTGTAAGTAGTCCTGACTGCAGTCATTAAAGTAACGGGTTAATAGGAATGAGAGAGATAAATACCTCTGTGTAAGCCATGTCATGAAGTGAGAAAATACAATAGACAATGATGGAGGACATCAAAGGCCAATTCTTTAGAAGGCTTTCATTAGAAGATGGTTTCCTTCCTTTATCATCTGTTCTTGCTTCGTCTCCTTTAGATGCGCCGGTTGCAGCTTCCAAAGCATTATAAGAATCATTGGATGAAGTCTTCTTTTCATTGTGCACATGCAAAGTTTCCTGTAATAACCACATTGAGGTAAATAGGCAGGCAGTAATATATCCACAAAGTTATCTCCCAAACAAGCATGTAGTGAAAGATCAGATGAAGGTCATAGTTTTGTTTCCTTAATCCCAACACCATTATAACATAAATTGAACACATTCTAGTCATCGAGAGACAAAGGGATGAATGTCTTGGAAAAATTTGCGGGCCAAAAGTTGCACAAAAGACATGATGACCTTGCTGGTCGATTTTGATTGTTATGACATACTGATAGAGATAATATACTTGTCAGGATGCCGTCTAGTGACATAAATCAAGTTCTGGATTCACAAAACATACGTGATCCGAGAGTAGGATATATCCAGAACAACATAAAATGTAAATGTTCACAACGTAGCTACAAGAAGTGGCCTAGTTCAAGGTCTTAATAGAGATGGCAGAGATGTAAATAGGTCACAATATAATATATATATGGTGACTCTGACCCGCAGGTCACAACTGGTAAGTACTGCTTTAGTATAAAAAACATTTCTTTCTGGAATGGAATCCCAAAATGAAAGCAGCTGAGAAGTCCAAGGACATGAATGAGCTAAAGTTGGAGCCTTGGCTGAGATGTCAATATTTTGATGATCATGGAAGTCTACAAGAGATTTACTTCCAGCAATCAGTGGTCAAAACAACAACGATCAATGCTCAGCATGAGAAAAGACCTCTTTGAAAGAAACATTACACAAATTTTACAGGCATCAGTTGATAGAGACAAGTACCGGAAGCCAGCAAGAAACAATCGTGACCACCAATGCGAAAAGTGATATACAGAAGCATGGTAAGAAGTAGGGAAATCTGCACAGGACACTCTGTTTGTGAATATCATTGTATGACTGGAAGATGTAAACTTAAGTTATCAAACAGAACATCTCATGATTAAAATCGAACAGTGCAAACTCATTTACCTCCCAAAAAGAGATTCCTTGGAAAATAAATTTGGATATTTCTCAGCTGGCTGAAGTACCAAAATTATGAACAAGCATTAGAAGAATAGTTAACAAGAAGAGAAGGGGTAGGAAGGAAAGTGTGAGAGGGGGAGCTACACAAGCTGCTTAGGAGTTAGTTCCCCATTGTGAATGCTATTCCCATATTTTTACAGCGGACCATGAAAATGACAGAATTTTCATTGCAGAACATTATTGCATGAATAAATAATCAAGAAATCTAAATACCTGGGCCAGGAAACCTCCTAGAGCTGGGCCAATGATCAGTCCTATGCCCCATGCTGTACTAACCTGGAATTGAATCATCTGTTAATTCAGACCCAACAGGGCTTAAAAAGTACTCAAGACTATGCACAGGTTTAATAAAACTCACTGTTGATAATCCTAATGCTTGATATTCTGCCCTGAAAATCTCAACTGCATATGCCTGCTCATGAAGTTATACAGAATAGAAGGGATAAATCGTAACTAAAACTCACAGAAGTAAGTAGAAATCCAAGAGAACAGTGAGAACTATCAGTCGTTCCTTGCTAACCAAGGGAAATTTTGATAAAAATAGTACAGAATCCTACCTTTATTGGTCCGAGCAAACCATTCAAACACCCAAGAAGAAATCTTGTAACAATGGCCATCCAAAAATTCACACTAAGACCAAAGAGAGTATTGAAAATGACCCTGAGACCAACCAATAATAAAGATAATCAAGACAGAGTAAACATGATATTTTTAGAACACAAAAACCCAACCTTAATGGCAAGAACATGAACTTGAAATGTAGAGATTACTCACACTGCGATGGTCCCTAAAAGTATAACAGGTTTTCGACCATAGCGATCAGCTACTATTCCCCAGAAGACAGAAGTTAGAGCTCTCCCAATCATAAAAGAGGACCCTTTTGACATACATAGAACGATTCGTCAGGACCATTTCATCAACAACTTATATGATGACTTTCCAACACATGTCAAAAGCAAATACTGGAAAGGAAGCTCACCAACATATCCAGCATAGTAACCAATATCTTCCTCTCGTTCAGCAATTCCAAAATCTCTAATCTGCAAATAGAAAGATGCAATTCATGAATAGCCCGTGCATTTCAGGGCCATTTAGAAAGAAGCAATCACAAACTCCAGTGTGCATTATACAGATGGCTTGTAAAACATGTTCAGGAACTCACCATGAAATAAAGGAATGGAAAGAGAGTTGATATTGGAAGTGCTGCAAGAAATGACATCACAGTTACCATATATCAAAGAAACAGCACAAATAAACAGTGTACAATTGATGCGAGAAGCCAGAAAACTGAAACAGAAGGCCGATTGAGATGTGATGAAGTTGAAATGCCCACCCAATTCAGATACAAACCAAACCATTTAATGATAATGCAGTCACTACCTTTTCACCTTGACAAGCTGCAAGCCAAAACTCAGGTTTCTTTTCAAGTCCAAAATGATTTGAAATAAGAATCTTACCAGTACAAAGCACAACAATCCATATCGAAACAAGATCACGAAAAGGGAATCCTTTCTTCAACTCTTTAAGTTGATCAACCTGACATCCTGGGCAATTCTCATGGTAATCATCCTTCTTCAACAATGCCTCTCTGTACTCTTCTGCCATGCTTTTATCGAGCCAGACAAAAGTCCAGCCCAAGAATTAAGCTCCCTTCTTCCAATCTTTACACAATACAAATCCTTCCAGACCTTCTCGTTCATCAACCTATCAAAAACAAGAAGTCTGCAAATCAGAAAAAAGCAAAACACAGAAAGAACATTTAAAAGAGAAACTGATTTTCCTGTTTCCTCCACGTACGCAGAATTTATTCACATACAAATTTATTCCTGGCATAGGCCATATTTTCTTTTCATTCCTTTACTAAAGCAAAACCATAGACAACATTCACAAACTTACTGGAGAACAATCTATTTATCTTTCTCCTCTTCTTGCTGACACGGAGACACCGAAACATCGAATCCCTGAGGGCTTAAATAGGGGAACCTATTTGTGTGACAGTAAGTATTCGAGACAGGCTATGGCTGTTAGCTTGCCAACTTGTTCACAGCCACCCACATCACAGCACACGTCACTGGTCCTAACTACGGCAGGTAAACATTACAATAATTCAGAAGGACAACGCGAGGAGGAGACATCATTTGTTTATACAAGGAAAAAACACTGAACCCATCCATTTTTCAAGGAATCAAACTACAAATTGAACTCTCCCTCCTGTTTTACCCTCTGTGTTATCTACCATGATTGAATTAACAATGACACGTTGGGGGCAAGGTTACTGGGTCGCTGCACCCGTCTCTTAGTCTAGGCTGAGTTTAAAAAACAATTAACCCGGAGATAATCTCCTGATTAATCTGTCAAGACAAACCTGTTTAGCTTCTGTAAAAAAGGAAAATTGCAAAACAATTTTATGTTGATAATTTTTAAAAAATAAAACAGTATTTTTGTCTCGATTGAAAATGAAACTTCTTTAGCCGGATCATGCACCGGGCATGTTTAGTCAATTCGATTTGAGATCGAGAAAATTCTTGGTCAAGATTTTCGTCTGACATGATTATATCAAACAAGATACATTAGTTTACATGTGTCCAACCTTGTAAGAAGGATGATTAGAGACAGAAGCCGTCCTTGGATGTATCGATAGCCACAAAGTTGCTGACATTTTTTCTCTCTAGTTTTTTCTCTGAGATTTCAGAGGACATGAATTAATTAATTAATTAAGTTTTGATATATATATGCTATTAAATAACCACTGGGAGAGACTTGAGTTTTTAAAAAAAAAAACCACCAAACCAGCCGTACAATGTCAGCAACTGTGGTTACGAAATAAGGTTATATGCTATTAAATAACCATTGGGAAAGGCTTGAGTTTTTTTAAAAAAAAACCACCAAACCAGCCATACACTGTCAGCAACTGTGGTTACGAAATAAGGTTGTAAAAATAAAGGCGCTGGTTCGAGCACGAAGCGGTCAATGTTGATGCGGACCAATCAGTCGAGTTGGAAATTGGTCATTGTCGTGGTACAAGTAGAGACCTGGAGTGATTGGCTTTACTGGTCATCACTGTGCATGTGCCAGCAATCAGAGACAAGGGAGATGGGTTGCTTCATTATTTTCGTCCTTTAAAAATCTTTATTTTTTATTTTAAATTATTTTTTTAATATTTTTAAATTGATATACTATATCAAAAGTAATTTTTTAAGAATTAAAAATATATTAAAATTTTTGAAGGAAATAAAGTTTGAAAAATAATAGCTCTGAATCCCCTAAACAGTGATTCGATGAATGGTGGGTTCCTATGATTTGAGGGCTTAATAGGATTATTAGTAGCCACGTGGTCATATAATTATGCCTAATCAAGAGATTATGAGTACTAGAATGCGAGATGGTTGGTCTAATTACGACGAGTAATGTTCAATGTTATGATTTGTGTATTTTCTCAAGTCCTTTCCTGTCAATTTCTTTTTTTTTTTACTTGACGTTACTAAATTATGATTATACATGACTTCTTCTTTTTTTTTTGCTTGAAATTACTAAATTATGATTATACATGACTTCTTATGTAAACACTGATTAATAAAGCCAATGCTTCCACCCATACTGGATTTTATACCGACCAAAGTGACTATAACTAGAAGTTTTTTTTTTTTTTTTTACATACCATCCTTAATTTATAATACCAAACTACATGTAAAATTCTTAATCCAGCTATATTGTATAAAACTCAAATTAAGATAAAAAAAAAAAAACAAATAATCCTGTTTATTTTTGTGTTTCATATTTTTAAAAAAAATTAAATTTTTTTATTTTTTTTACTTTTGATATATTCACAAGTAAAAGTATTTTGAAAATTAAATCCAATCTTGTTGCTAAATAAGTTAATCTGAGTTATTTGAAAAAAAATTAAAATAATATTTTATCATAAAAAATTAATTTTCTTAAAAAATCAGTAGACCAGGAGTCTGATTTTGTTCCAGATAACAAGACTATGGGTGGACATAGATTTTTTACCAGGTGAAATTAAGTTATTTATTATATTTTTCTTTGGCCTAGAGTGGTCCGAATCCCTAGTCTATATCATTCGCCTACTATATTAATACATCAAATCCGTCTGAATTTATAACTAATTGTAGAAGTGGTTGGTCCCTGATTTTTTTAAAGGGAAAGAAATTAAATAGGGAGATCATCACCACACAATATAAATAAATTTTAAAAATTAAATTGAATTTGGAAACCCGTGGTCTACGTGTTTCCAGCTTTGGTTGATTAAAAAATGATTGGGTATGTGGAAACAAATTAAATAGAAGAAGATTCATGTGGAGCCCTGCCTCACCAAACAGGCTGTCTTTATTGACACGTGTTCAATTCCATAAGCGACAAGATTCGCTTTCAGACCCTGCGGAGAAAGATGTCACGCTTTGGGGATAACTACAAACTAGTCCCCGGCTGTGCTGCGATTGTCAGCTAAGTGCCTAAAGTAATGAATCAGACAATGCTACCCCTGAAAAATCTTTACATTTTTAATCAATGCTACTCCTAACTAATTGTCATTAATAGAATTTATTCATCTAAAAAGAAAAATCATATGCCATTTTTAATAGCAGTTTTTGTCCTATAAAATCTAGTTATAATCATGCTAAATCGGGTACGAATTTATCTAGTTTGATTTTTTATATTTTTTAAAATAATATTATTTTATTTTAAAAAAATATAATTATTGAAATATAATTATTTTTTGGGTTGATTGAGTCAATTTAATTTTACCCACCAATCCACAATTCAGATTAGTAGTTGGACTGAATTTTGAATCTGTGAACAAAATTTCCAGGAATAAATGAAAGTCATTATCAGTATTAAAGCAAGGTAATTCTGGGTGGATTTTGCTATTTTTCTAGACACGCGATTGATAACTTGGCACGTATGATTGCATTCATCGGCATGCACAAATTAAAAACACACATGGTCTATTGATTTTGTCAGAGCTTTTCAATTATGGATCCAGAGGTGGGAACTCCAATGATACTGCTTGCTTGGATATGGGCTCGAGATGGACAGTAAAGGGCACATATCATTGTCACTGGGGGCTTATGTTTCTATCAACTCCCACCCACCCTCTCTCCGTTGGATATATTTAAGATATAATAATGATTATTTTTAAAAATATTTTAAGATAATATTTTTTTTAATTTTTAACAAATATAATCAATATCTGTTTCCAGCTTGTCCATTGATTACTTTTTATCTGTAAAGTGTACTGTATGGCAGCCTAGGGCAAGCATGCCATGTGAGCTCTCAGATCTGAGCAGAGAACCAAGTGTGTCAGGAAATTGGGTTAACAATTACAAGTATAAAAAACAGAAGAAGAAAAAAGAGAAGCTCTTATGATCGATGCTGGCAGTATGCCTGCGGGACTTGCTGAATTTGATGGGAAATCATCGTCAAGGTGTTTTTGTGTTTGCGTGTATGGTACCAGAGTAGGAGCTGTGAAGATTCTTGCTGGGGATAAATGGTGGTTAGGTGGTGTTATCAGTGCCGGAAATATAAGTATTTATCATTCGGAAAGGTATTATCATTTACGTTTGCATTCCTCCTCCTCCTCCTCCTCTCCCTCTCTCTCTCTCTGTTCAGGGATGGCGGGCTCAGTTTTCAGACTTTAACAGCTATGATAATCGTTGTATATTGAATTAAACTCTGAAAATATGGCAAATGTAAACGCATGCATCGTAGCTGAATCTCAATTCAAAATTGGCTCCTAGAGAAGTAATGAATAATGTTTTTTAAAATAGTTTTTTTAATATATATTAGAATAAAAATATTATTTTTTTATTTTTTACTTTGATACTTCAAAATTTAAAAAAAATCACTTTAATAAATTTATAAATAAAAAATACTTTTGAAAACTACATTGTAACATAAACAAAAGCCATGTCAAATACATCTTAAAGTAATATTTAATTATTGCCCTCAAATAGAAGGGACAAAGGCAATAAAAATACAAAAAAATAAAACAGAAAATAAAACTAAGGTAGAATAGTATTTGGTAATAATATATAAGATAAAATATATTTTTTTATCCTGTTTGGTTATAATCAATATGACATAATAAAATATAAAAAAATTATTTTACTCTTAATATATATCATTATCAAACTTACATATTTTTTTTAAAATAATTTGCTATTTTATTTTTTTACTTTGTTTTATAATATGTGTTTAAATTAATAACATTATAATAACCCTGATTATAAAATAATTACTAATTTAATAGGTTGATTCAGGACCTGAATTAGACCAAGTTTAATAAAAAATAAAAGAAGATTTGACTCGACCTAGTGTAGTAAAAAATCCAAGTCAAGTCAGGATAAAACATGGATCAAAAACTTGTTGAATTTTTTGGATAAAAAATAAAAATCTTGGGTCATCCAAGTTGTCCGTCTCGGCTCATGACCATAACCTTGTCTTATGTCGACTCTCGGGTCAAGTTTTAAAACTATGATAATAACTATTTTTATCCATGTATTGACTTGGGTGAACTCATGATGACCCTTCTAGCCTATAACGTGATCCTTGCCCGAGTTGCCCCTGAGGTTGGGATTTAAAATTATGATAATAATGATTTTTACACTTGTATTGACTCGGATCAACTCGAGCTGACCAACCTGATCCATGACTAAGGTTTTCTCCTAGTTTAACCCTTGAATTAAGTTTTAACACTATAATAATAATTATTGTAATTTTATATTGATCTAGGTCAACTCAGATTGCTCCTTATAACACGTGACTTGAGTGTCACTTAAGGTCAACTCTCAAGTTGGGTTTTAAAAATATAATAATAACAATTTTTTTCTTATAGTAATCCTGGTCAATGGTCCATTCCACTTGCGACTCGAGTCTTGTTCCGGAATGACAATTGAATTAGGTTTTAAAACTATTATAATAATCATTTTATTCTTATATTGATCAAGGTCAACCTGACCCGTAACTCATGCTCTGCTCCGGATCAACCTCCAAGTTAGTATAAAAAATATAAACTATGTCAAATATCTTTTAAAGTAGCGTTTAATTACCGTTTCGATACACAGGAGACAGAGACAGTGAAAATAGAAAGGATAAGACAAAAAATAAAACTAAGATAGAATTGTGTTTGTTAGTAATATACTAGATAAAATGATTGTCTCTTTATCCTATTTGGTTATGGTGGTTAAGACATAAATATATATATATAAAAATATTTTACCTTTAATATATATTATTATCAAACTTACATATTTTTTTAAAATAATTTGTTGTTTTGTTTTTTTACTTTAGTTTATATTAAGTGTTGAAGATAATAATATTATAATAATCTTAGTTATAAAACAATTACTGGCTTGATAGTTGTAAAAGAATTGTATATTGTACTCGTGACTCGGGTCTTGTCCTAAATCGACTCCTGAATTGAGTTTCTAAACTAACATAATAATTCTTTTATTCTTATATTGACTCGGGTTAACCTGACTTGTGACTCGAGCTTTGCTCCAAATCGACTTTTAAGTTATATTTTAAAATTATGGTAATAATCAATTTTTTTTTATATATTTTTTGGTTGAGTACTTTCGTGAATGAGAGTTTTTTATAAGAATATTTTAAGAATAAAAGTAAATAAACATTGATTTTATAAACATATTTTTGCTATTATTTTCTATTTTAAAAGTATAAAACTTTACTCTAAAACTCTTACATAAATAATTTTTTTTTATAATTTTATCGAACACGTACATTTTTACCATCGCTTTCTGCCTTCCTTCTATCCAATAGGCCATAGCAATAATAAAACGTAGCCATAGCAATAATAAAACGTATCTAAGTGTTAATAAATTATGTATCTCACCTAATCTAATTACCAAATTTACTATAACTAATCATTAGTTATGATTACGCCTTGAATATCTTAATCTGAATGGAAAATTAGACGGCGAGCATTCAGCCATGTATTTCCTTAAAAAATATATTCAGTTTTTACCTGTTCAAATAAAATCCTGAAAGTATCATAGATTTGTTTTCTCCTACAGAGAGGGCCCATGCTCTCTAGAAACAAAACAAATAAACTAAGATGGTTTCTAAAATAATTAAATAATATTAATTTAAAATAAAAAATATTTTTTAAAAAATATAATCACTTTTGACCTTTCATGGAAAACTCGCTCGTACATGCAGATGCAAAACATGTTTGCAGCCAGTGGGGCCGCTCCTGCGAGTAGGTTTTTTTTGGTTTCCAGTCTCTTCTTAATAATATTTATTGCTTTAGCTAAAATAAAAGAAAAAAATTTAAGATTTTAGCTCCTCTAAAATATTTTTTCTAATTCGACCCCTTGAATTTAATTTGGCGGATCCGCCACTGCACGCAGCCTCCTCACGCGGGGGGAGTATTTGCTGCCTTGTTTGACAAAAGCAACGCCAACTACAACCACCATTTTGTCATCTAGGAGTCCATGCCACGTGTAAATGAACCCATGTGAAATTGTGAACAAGAATGAATTCATCAATCCCTCGAGCTCGGGGACGGTGGAGTGTCAAATCGGGCCGGCGTCTGCATTTCAGGATTGATTTAAATATTTATTTAGGATTACAGTAATGGTCAGGTTTAAAATATTTTTTATTTAAAAATATATTTAAATAATATACATTTTTATTTTTTAAAAATTATTTTTGAAATGATGACACTAAAACAATATAAAAAATATTTTTAATAAAAAAATAATCTTGAGGAAACATGGTTTTATAAACACGACAAAACCCAAGAAAAACAATGAAAATAAGAAGGAAAAAATGCTAGAAAAGAGAATCTTGCAATTAAAATGAATGTCAAGATCACAAGATCTTGAGAATAGGAAGCTGGAGAAGGAAATATATTGTGGGTTGGGATGCGAGAAAGAATGGAGTATAAATCGTGATGTGATGCGGTAGCTACCCTATACATTGTTTATATAACTCGACGGATTTTTTTTATTTCCCCCTTGCCTCCATCGTTTTCGTGTGAATTCCCTCTTGCCTTTTCTTTTTCTTTTTCTTTTAAATGGTTGGCATCGATGCGCACTTGCTCTGATCCCATTTTCAATGTCCAACCACTGGTTTTACATGCACACAAGTGATTAGTTGACGTTGCTGTCATGATTGTCTATTTCAATTTAAAAGTTATATTTTAAAATATATTTTATATTATTTTTTAATATATCATTTTAAATAAAAACTTTTTAAATTTAAAATTTATATAAATATACGTTATCTTGTGTTTAATTTTTATTAAATAAATAAAAATGGTGAGTTTCAAATTCGTAACCGCTTGGTTATCAAGGTTTTGATACCATGTCAAAGAATCATCTTAATTCAGAAGTTAAAACTTTTAAAGGAGATCCCAGAATATAATTTATATTATTCTTTAACAATAATGAATAATGATATATAATTGACCTTAGAAGATTATTATATTCAAAAAAAATTAAAACACTTTTAAAAGTTATTTGATGGCATAAAAAAAGTTGAAGTAGTCTATGAAGATTTTCAAGTTAGATTTAAAAAAAGTTATATATTTTTTCATGTTAAAGTGATTGGTAACTTGTTTTTGGTATTTAGCAGGTTAAGGTGACTTGTGCTGTAATTTTTTTTAAAAAATAAAAGTTAAAAATCTTCAATATTTTAAAAAACATCTTTTAATTTGAAAAATATTTTAAAAAATAGCTAATAAATACAGAATATATAATCTCATATATCACATATTTTTTCAAGTTAAGACTATTAATAATTTATATTCGATATTTGGTAAGTTAAGGTGATTTTTGCCACAAAATGTTTTTTTAGTATAGAAATACTTCAATATTTTAAAAAATATTTTTAATTCAAAAATATTTTAAAACACAGATAAATCAGCATAAATAAACCCACGAATAATATTTTTTCTAAAAAGAATCCCATCAGTAAGAAAATTAAAAACCATACATTATCTTTGTCTGCAAGTCAAGTGAGGGATGATCACGACATGTTCGTCGGCAAACAATACTCTACATTATCTATATCTACTCTCTTCCTTGTTAATGTATGGTTTTAATTTAATTATATAATAATCTCAGTGATCAAATTATCATTCCTAGTTTAGGTGTTAATTATAGATCTACAAGTATCATGATTATGAGAATCTAGCATTCTTCTTTTCTTATTAGTCTCGAAAGGAAGATTGTCATGCACATCATGGAACTTTAAATTCCTAATGTCACTATCACCTCAGTAGATCAAGATTGGAATTTTCTGAAGTGGTGGAAGATGATAAAGGGAGAAGGGAGCTCAATAAATCATCGCTTCTAGTGTTGGGCCATGTTACGATGATTTTACTAAATTCTAGCAATTCATTTTATATGGGCTGGATCCCCCATTTCCCCACTTCTACTTCTATACAAAAGCCCATCAATCTTAGTACCGAGCCGCATTTGATAGAATCTCGGGTGAATAAGATACTCGGGTATTCAATATGAAATAAAAACTATAATTATTTATCCAAGAATAAATGGATTATATAGAGAAAAATAATAATTGACGAACACACACACACACATATATATATATTACAATTATCATCCATGTAAAACAAACACTTGCTCTGTAACTAATTCAATAGTTAATTGGCCCGCCAAAAGAAACAAACCTGTATCTATTGTTATGTTGCGATTAGGAGGCCTAGCGCTTAATAATCCATGCAGACATTTCGGTTCTCTAATTCTCGTAATGGTTACTGTTTATTTGGAATTGTTAGTGATTATTTTTTTAAGTATTTTTTTTAGAAATATATTAAAATAATTTAAAAACATAAAAAAATATTACTTTAAAATAAAATAAAATAAAATTCAATTTTTTTCATAAATATTTTTAAAATACAAAAACAAATAGGATGATTTCCCATACATAATTATTATCATGGTTAAAAACTTAACACTCTAGATTTTAAATTATTTTTTATCCATATTAATCAATGTTATTTTTTTATAATTTTTAATATGTTCATATATTTTTAATTAAAAATATTTTTATAAAAATATTATACACCATATTACCATATGTACACTAAATCATAAAAAAAAACCAATATTTTTTTTTATCTAAACAAAGTTTGAGAGATTTTTTTAAAAAAATAATTCAAGGCTTAAATCACAGGAGTGAACCAAATTAATCTTATAACTACGATTCTTATAACCTTCATGCGAACTTTCCAAAAAAATAGATTAAAAGGAGACTTTGAATTCTAATGTCATCGTTTATAGGGGGGGTAAACCACTTGACATCGAAGTAGTGATGTCAGGCATCATTTCAGGACGGGAATGAGATCCGGTTAAAAGACCAAAATACGATTGCATGTTTGTGGTAGGAAACTATTCAACTCTAGGCTAAAGTAAGCTGCACAGCTGTAACTATGGTTTGTGAGCATAATTAAAACCAACGACTTAACAGAAGAACATCGAACTGCTGACATTATCATGCAGACGAGGCAATTCTGGAACTGGAACAGCACTTGGAACAGTAACCCCACCACGGCTAGATGATGTATCTGACAAATCATCGAACTTGATAAACTGACTCATCTGGCTTGCAGCTAAGTGGGCATAGCAAATTGGAGCAACTGCAACAAATTAATCCACCCAGTGAAAAGAACATACAAGCATATTTCTACAGTTAAAGAATCTGCTAAGCTGTTAAAAGTTAAGAAATTGCTTGTCGGAAAGCTTTGCTTTAGAAAGACGGTAAAGGCCCAAAGGTTGGAGTGCTGCTAAGAGGGAACATGAAAAGCCATCACACCGAGTCGTTTAATGCATTACCTACAGATATGGCAGTGGTGCTCCTCTGATACCTGCAAAATTTAAAAAGGTAGACATTACTTGCTGAAAAAGTTATTGCGCATGCCTTCAGATTGATTGCCATAAGTCCAGCCAAATTATATCATCAGATAATTGTGTATATAGGCAATTACTTACACGTATGACAAGGAGTGCACAAGCTCTTGTAAATCATCTGCAGAAAAACCAAGCTCATCATGTAGAACATGGTAATGAGTAGGCCTAGTCGTTCCCTGTTCGAACAATGAGGTTATTAGCCATGTGCTTTCTACAACATAAAACCAAACATTTTTATTCTTTATATGGAGAAGAATCAGTGCCACACAACAACCAAGCTTAAATATTAAGACTCGGCAGAATGAAAAGAAGCAAGTTCAATAAAAGGTAGCTAGAAGCATAGCCACTAGACTCGTATAAAGCAACTTACAATCATCCCAGCATGAGCACACATGTAGAAGTCATTGTTTCTGGGATGGCAAACCTTGTTGTCAATGACAGTACCTGCATGGAAAGAACTTCCGCAGTCAGCCTTTTGTTTCTTCCTTCTTTTCCTTTCATTTCAGGTGAACAAACTAGGGATAGTGAACTAACCAGGTGGAACATTATCAGGTGATCCCGACTGGAAGAACTTGGTATGGTGATTTTTCTGGGCAACAATCATCATGAATTTCGGGCACCAGTTCTCATCCAAGAAATTGCAGGCCTGGAAAAAAAAAATACAAGTGTAATTACACCAGAAAAAAATCTATTAGAAGTAAACTGCTCAAGAACAAATATATCAGAGATTAGAAAACCTCAATAATTTGTTCAAGTTCAATGTTTAGAACTTGGTTGAACTGTGACTCGCTCACTCCATCTCTACACAGGAAAGCAAGTACATTAAACAAGCAAATCATAAATTATCACTAGTGCAAGCCATGCAGCATCAGTAATTGGTTATAAAAATTATAAACTACTTAATCAGTTAAAAAAATTATCAATTAAAATATGTTTCTCATGTCTCTACCTATCCAAACAAATATATAAAGGACATTTTTCAGAGCTGCCTTCTGTACCTGAAAATAATTATCTGATCAGGCTTTCTTTTTCCTGAGCTTGAGTAGAAGTCCAGAAGTGACTCCCTGAAAGTTGAGAAAACAACAAATGCATTCCAAAAGTTACCGAAATAAATAACATCCTAGCTTTCAAGAAATCACAAAAACTGATGATCAACAAGGTCGTCCAAATTTGTGTGTCAGACAATCTCATCATTGAAAACACAAAATTAGTTAACACAATGAACGCAAGAAAATCAATGATCTTCGAAACCAATCAGTACTAAATGTGAGTTTTTTACTCACCTGATAATGCCCTGATCCTCACGAGTACCAGCAACAGGCTTGAATAGATTTGCAATCATTTCAACCTTCTGTGACTGGGTGCGAACAGAAGCTCTGTAGCGAGAAATTAATGGCCAGTGCCTGGAACTTACCACCTAAAAGTATGCAGTATAAGAAGAGAATTGAAGATTTCGAAAGAGAGAAAAGTGAAAAGAACTTTGAGGTAACATAATTTATCAAGCACAGATAACCAATGGTACAGCGGAAAGAAAAGCAGAGAAAATATTTATTACCGCAGCAATAGATGGCACATCAGAATGACCAGGAGAGCCATGTGATACATCCATCCCAAGTATTAAGGTGGGAAGCTTAGAGACCAAAGGTATAGAAGGAGCATGCTCAATTGATAACAAGGAATTCATTCCACCAAGCTGTGGGAAATGAGAGAATGATGAGAATTAGATAAGGCATGAACGCTTTGGAGCGAAATCAGACAGAATTGGAGAAAACAAGAAACTTCAAACGGTATGACATTGCAAAATTCTACCTTGGCATTGATTTTCAGTAGCACATTTGTCAGGTACTGATCATTCACCTTTGTAGGTGCAATGCACTGTGTGACGATCCCTAAATCAGAAAGATTTTTCCTTTTCCACGGACCTTAATTTGCAGCAGTATATATTAATTAGAAACAATCTCAAGGTATCTAATTAAGGCATGAATAGGAAGCGGGTAAAGAAAGCAAGCAGCACAACCATAAATGTCAGAGTTCTTCCTCTCTGGAAGAATACACAACAGAAATTGTGGTGGCTCTGGAAGCTTAGACTTAATGGCCTCGAACATTCTCTCCACTCTTACAGTAGCAGATTCTCGCCTAAACTGGAGACTCTCTTCAAATACCTCAAATGGGTTACTTATGCTCTGCAAAAATGGAAAGGTTAATGTAGATCAATTTGCAATGATGAAATCGATTTCATATTGCTAAATGCTGAAACACTCACAATGCCTTTCATGTCTCCACACTTCATCAAGTTACTGCACAGATAACGTATGTCACAACGTGCAGAGAAGTTTACTATAGCCCATTTTTCTATCTTCACTGGATCCACTAGTTTCTGAGATACACAATCAAAGTTCATACATACACCATTTATTAAACATGAATGATTAAAGAAAAACAAAGTTTAAACAGCACCTTGTTGTTGAAATTCCATCTCCCATTTCGAGGGAAGAAGTCCTCTCCATTTCCCACTTTTAACTGTAAAAAAGACAGTGCGCCCGCAGTGTAAATTAGAAGAAAGAAACCAACTCCTAATTCATCAGATGCCAAATGCATATATATCAAGGAAAAGGAAAATACTGAGTTTGGTATTTACCCTGGGAGCAGATAATACACGACCTTCAACTTGAGTAAACTGAGCACTAATTGAAATTCCAGAAGAACGAAGCATTGGATCAGCATCATAATTGCTGCTTCTCAAAGCCTACCGAAAAAAGCATTTGTGATTAGAAATCTGAAAAAAATGAAAATAAAGCTACAGGTTTAGATTAACATTTGCTGGACAGTACTTACATCTGTCAAAGATCTCATCCGCTCTTGGGGCTTCTGCCGTGATTTCTCCACAAGGGAAGCCCTTTGCAGGTTGGACAACGCCTTGGTGTAGCGTTGTAACGAAACCAGATTGCACAGCTGCATATATGGGAACCAAACAATAAGGCGTAGGCATGTCATTCACCATTTGAATTGCTAAGAGGCTCCAGAAACATCACCTCAAGAGGAAAATACGATGGGCGCTTTGGTTTCCCAACATTAATGCACGGGAAATCAGCTGAATACTGCAATCGCATTTTGCGATGATTTACAAAGTAATCATAAACCGTAACCTCAATAGTTTGCACTTCACCTTCCCGTTCCCGTCCACTTCTTTGGTTTAGCGAGAAACTAAACGATTTACACAAGTTTATTGAGCACATGACAGCACGATTTTGAAATACTAAAAGTTAATGCATCAAGTCCATAATAATAAAGCAACATATAAGGAACTCACGTTTGCTCTCTGCAGGATTTTTCAGTCAATCCAGTGATTTTGTACTCAGTGTTGGAGTGATTAGTTTTAATCCTCAAATTTTTAAGCATCCGCTTAGCCTGGCATTTAACCCATGAATGAACGAATTTGCAGGAGCGCTTTAACAATAACTCAAAATCAACATGGAAAGTCAAAGTTGGCTACCTTTGTCCAGTCAATATGGTAAGGATCTCGAACATTCTGATTCATGATTAGGAAGTCCACTACTGGTCCAGGTTTAACTATCATGGTGGTTGATACATCTGCGCACAAAAACAATAAGTATGGCCATTCTAAATGACTGAGTAATAATTCCTAGATTTCTACCAACCAATATTCAGAGATAAGCCATCTTGGGCTGCTCGAAAACTTGAATGAAAACCACGGCATCCCATGACACCACCTCCCAACTCAACGAAGTTTCTTGGATTATTATGGAAAAACGACTGTCGGACCAACAGGCAACCCCTGCATAGAGTGAAAACCAAATCAGATACAGAAACAAGTTGAGCAACGGAAAACCACCAGAAGAGGAATGGCACTCACTGCCTTGCTGCATTCTGTCTTAGCACAATGTCTAGTACTCTGACAGCTTCTTGAAAATGTTCAGATTCTTGACCCTGCAGAACAGCTGCAATTGCTTGAACTGGAATTTTAGTTGCGTAGCTGATTTGTACTTTAATCGTTTTGGAGTGGTAGGGCCGCTTCCTTCGCTTTAGATCACTTTCACTGGGGCTGCCGTTACCCCTGGAACTGTCGTTATCTCCACCTCTATTTACAATAAGGTTGTTAATTCTGTTTTGTTTCGTCTAGAATAGTCGAAACATTTTATATCAATTTAAAAAACAAAACAAAACAAAAGAAATTTCATTTCATTTCAAATCTCGGTCCGTTCCGGATTTTTCAGCTAAATTCCACCTAAAATGTTCCAGTTTCATTCCACATGTTCCGTTCTGCTCTTGAAAAGCCATTAAATTAAATTTAACCTTGTTCAATTTAATTAATTAAACCACTCAATTATAAAAAGCTTTTTTTAATTACTATTTTCAATAACAATGATATTAATAATAATATTAAAAATTATTATTACTATTTTCATTAACAATTATATTAATTTTTTAAAATTAGATTTATCACTAATATATATGGTTTATATTCATGTTGTTTTTTTCATGTTTATACTTTGTAGGAATTTGAGCAAAACAAGAGATGTTTTATATTACATTAGCTTTGATAACATTGACCTAACTTTATATTTAAAATATTTGTGTTAAAACATTTTATTTTTATAATATTTTGATATTTTATTTAAGTTAAATTACTTTAAGTTAAAGATCTATTTAATCTTGACTATTTAGAAATATTTTAAATTTTGAAATTATATTTGTTTGGCATTATGTTTGTATTGCATAATTTATAATTAATTTATCTTGAATTTAACTTATGTTTTTGAATATATATATAAACAGTACAACCCCGAAATGACACACTGAAACAGTTCGAAATCAAAATATTCCATTCCAATTGAAAAAACAAAACATTTACCGAAACGGAATTAACAATCTTGATTTACAAACCTCACACGGTCAATTACTTGCACATGAAGAAAGATAAATCATAATAAAAATGAACAATACAAACTGATTAAGTAACACTCATTTTACCTGGTTAAGGAGACATCCTCCAACACAACAGTGAATTCCAGCTTGTTGTGTGGAAGAGAACCAATCGTAAACAGGGTCTTCTCCCCGTCATAAGCAAGCTGCTTACCTTCCAGCTCAGAATCATAGGTCTCCTGGACTTTGTCCATAACCTTTCTTCCGATTCCCTTTCCATCGGTCGGGTGGCCATCTTCATAAAATAGACCAACCTATCACAACATTAAACATATAAAACAAAACAAAATTCATTATGCTCAATGTATAGGAAACAAAGGGGGAAAACAAATTGCAAGTGAAAAAAAAAATACACTGTATTGGTAGAAGTGGTCATTTGACTTGGGCACTGCCACTTTGAAATGGTTGGTTAGTAGTTGTATTCTCTGTCCTTTAGCACCGTACCCACGGCGAGCCATGGGAACTCGTTTTGGGGTTGCTGCTTTCTTTGTTTGTTCATAAGTTGGACCCAATTCTGTTTTCACCACGTCAGAAGGAATTATAGCCGGAGGTGGTGGCAAATCTTTCCGTGAATCTGAAGACTCCATTTTCTGATACCTGATAAATCAAAAACACAATTGACTTCGACCATACAACAGTTAAATAACCATATCAGCAATCATTATTAACTAACGCTACTATGTAAGACAGTACATTATTAACAACTGAGAATAGATTCTATGTAAAAAACAGTGTTATACCAAAATAAAGGAAAAGAAAAATAGAAAGAAAAAAAACGGAGCAAAATAGAAAGTTCTATTAACAGACATTAATCGAAAAAAAATAGAAAATAACTGAAATAAGGAACTAGAAAACACAGAAACGCGGGGGTAAATTTTTTATTTTTGAAGAAGAAAAGCATGAAACAGAGCTTTTAGATTTAAAACACTCTTCAAAATCTCTAAGAAAATATCTCAAAAATGACTTTCGAGCAGGCAAAAACGCAAAACCAATACATGAACAATACTAAAATACGCTTTTACAAATCTATAAAAAGAAGAAAATACCTAGAATAAAAAATGACGGACCATAAAAACACGGAAAAAGACATTTAAAAAGAAAATAACCGAAACAGTATAAAATCGAAAGAAATTTAAAAAATCTGTCGAAAACGAAAAAACCGCTTCGTAAATCACTTCACTGAACGACAAAATATCTCAGAAATATATTAAAAAACATAAAATAAGAGAAAAACAACGGAGCCTAAACGCATAAACGAAGATCACTAAAAAAAACCCCATGCATACTCAAACGCACAGAGAAATCACTACAGAGACACAAAAACCTGCAAAAAAGCACGAATCACCCAAAACAGAGGCATTAAGCGAGCGATGTAGATCGCGCGCAAGGACTACAGCGGCATGAAAGAAAAAGTAGCGTTACACTACAAAATATATACCTTGAGCGTGACAAAAACGATGGAGCGCGCGAGGCTGATTTTGCAGTGGCTAGAGAGAGACGATACGAGACCCTAGCTTACTTGGCTTGCTACTCGTTTTTTTTTTTTTTATAAATATATTATTTGGATTTTTAGAGGGCTGGACACTGCTCAAACTCAGACTCTTTTAAGAGACGGGAAGAGACGCCAGTCTGCTGCAAGGAGTGTTATAGTAGCCTCCGAAGGGGGGGAAGGCCAACTGGCAGGAGGACATTTTTGGATGCCTATTTTGCCACCTTGTTTCTCTTTTTTGTGGCATTAAATGAAGGTTAGGAAGGTCAGTTTGTTTAGTGTTTTGAGAAGTTGAAGGGCCAGCTGTCCTTTTACTTGTATGGGAAGTTTTCCCCTTTTTGGAAAGAGTATTTTCTTTTTCCATATAAATCAAACTTGAAAATAGGGGAATTAATGAAAGCACAATTTCTTCCATAAACAAAATTCCCTTCGAGTATGGCCTTACTATCATATCAATATATTCAATCAAGAGAGATTTCATCAACACACATTTACACAAGGGTAACATTGATCGAAACAAGTACACCTTTTTTTTTTCTTTTTTTGTTTCTATGTTTTTTTAAGAATAAATCCAGCGTTTGATATTGATTACTTTTCAACATATTTTTTGTTTAAATATATATATATCAATATAATATTTTTTAAATTTTTAAATTTTATTTTTAATATCAATACATTAAAAAAATAGAAAAACATAAAAAAATTAATTTAAAGTAAATAAAAAAATAATTTATTTTAAAAAAACTCTTAAATTGAAAAAAGAGACTCTAAAAAACATTGGTACGTATAACCTTTATACACAGCAGCCTGTTTATTGCCAAATGGCTGATTCCTGAAGCTTGCTGCCAAGAATCTTGTAAGCCTTCTTGGTTATATACCCTAGGAGGAGTAGCATTTCACGAAATAAGGGATGATTGTTTTTTAAAATATTTTTAATGTTAAAATATATTAAAATAATATTTTTTTTATTTTTTAAAAATATATCATAATAATTCAAAATATATAAAAAAATTATTTTTTTTTTAAATTAACTTTTAAGAAACGGGATTAAAAAAAATCCGATCTTTTAAATAAAACAACTGACCCAAGTTATCCTCCTCGCAGCTCAAACCCTAAAAAGCATCAGACCCCAGGCTAGGTCTGGCAACCTTGCTGTTAACATTTGTTGTCCACACATAGAACACAACACATAACTTTCTTGTTATCATGCAACAAGGTTTGGATTTTTTTTATTTTTATTTGGTTAAAATTGAACCATAGTTTCTCTACAGTCTACAATTGCTGAAATATTGCTCAATTTGCTAGCTATCAAGCAGTAACCAAATACAGGAATCTTAAATAACAATTCCCATAAACTAGGTTATGTGAGACCTAATGATTATTAAACCTCTAATATCGTACCATTTTGACCTAAAAACTTAGGTAAGATCTCATGAATGATTTCATGTAACTATTAACACTTCATAATAATAGTTATCAATGGCAACATGGCTAAAGTAATGGCTTTGATTTTTTCATGTTTTTGTAACAGAACTGCCATCTGCTTTCAATGATATTGGTAATAAAATTCCATAGTTTGTGAGACAGTTATATTGTGGTAAAGACTAAGAATCTATTGTCCATAGTTTATGTGAGGCCGATGTGATTCCTATATGCAGATTAATGTGACAACAAGTTTCTACATTCCCCGACATTGAGTATAAATCACAATCTCCGTAGAGTATATGATAATGGATCTGGTCATTTTCTAGCATGGCTCAAAAACTTGCTTCCTCGGTCGTTGGTCGCCTCAAGAAATATCGCAAACTGTTACCGAGAACCTGCCAAGGTTCATAAAGCAACATGAGGACACAAGAGTATCATCAACAACAGACTGAGGAAGTAGACTTCGATATTTCATACCTGTTGCAGAGGCTTGCTGATGGCTTTACCCTTGTAGCTGACATGAAACTTTGCCTTGGCCAACAGCCCCTGGGTGCCGCAGTAAGAAACATCGGTGTGATTGTTATGCTAAGGATACTGTGTTTCAAAATATGAGAAAGATACAAAGGAAAGGAAATCCAATGGCGCAGAATATATGCAGATGAATTATCACCTCGGTGTCAAATTCTCCTGATTCAACAGAAATGTTAATGTCAGTGATATTCTTTACAAGATCCAACAGTAATCCTGGTCGATCAGCTGTCTCCACTAAAAACAAGCTGCCACATAAATACAGTCAACCCTTTAGTAATTACTGTTCACAAGCTAAACACTAGAAACAAAAGGTTATTATTCTTGAAGGAGACAAATTTTTTCCAACTTCACAGTGTAATCCACAATAAAAACTTGATAGAATCGCTTTGAGAGCATTGTGATAAGAAAAGCGCGTATCTGGACAGTATTGAAGAAATCAAAGCACAAGTTACCTTCGGTCAGGACCATCATCTTTGACTTTTATACGGGTTGCTATATCCACATCAACCTGAGGAATTGCAGAATAACAAAATTTTGAGCTAAGCTAAGATCAATAACTTGGGACTTAAATCTTCTCTGAATAATTCATAGATGAATAGTTTAACATTCTCCCCTTAGGACATCTGTTTCAACGAGAAAGAGAGTTGGAGACGGGTAAACGCAAATAACACCCATCCTACGGGCTATGACACCCTTACCTCAATTTTAAGAGTTTGCAGGAAAATGTTTTACTATGGAGAAAAGCCAACAATTTTAGAATTTAATAACTTATTAAGACAGGATAAACAAAGAGAAACCTGTTTTGGTTGCTCTACTCCAAAGGCAATTCCCATTGCTAACTGTGAGCTTGATTCCTGTTTGACAGTCATTAGGTTACGCATATACGGAGATGCACATCTGACAATTGACATTCTTTAATGATATTTAAAGAGCATAAATGCACATCCAACAATGATTACCGGGTGATACTGAAGCAAATTGTTTATGATTGTCAAACGAATGGCCTCCAGCAGCTCTGGGTCATCAACTTTTCTACCAGTACTTCTGAAAAAAAGCTCCATTGCTAGAGGCAGTCAGATTTGCGGTAAAAAGATACTGTAATAACAGAATCATATGGTCCATCAGAAACAAAATTATACAAAACATTATTTCAGAAACTCGTTTGTTCAATCCATGAATTTCATCTCATGGAATATCTCTGATAGTCTGGTTGTTAGTGTACTTTTGCAGCATTGTCATGTATGGACACAAGCAACTTCCTCTCTAAGTATTATTGACGGTCACCTTTCCTTTATTTAAGAGAGAGACTACTGATAGTTTGGAAATAAAACAAAGGGATCCAAGTCTTCAAGGAAGATATGGAACAACACTTTTGAGCACAGAAAATGTTGCATTATAACATTTAATTTCCTGTTATAAAATTCTTGGCACAGTTAATCTATCCTTCATTCCTATACAAAATTGAATGACAAACCAATTATACTGACTTGATAGGAGAATTCAAGAATAGCAGAGAGAAGGAACAGACAAAAAAAATAAAAAATCCAACTTCTGTAAACAAGTGAATTCTCAAACCTTAAACATAACATGTAGGATGTAACTTACGATTTAGTGATGGCAAATGTGTTGTGCTTCCCAGAAGAATCCAAAAAGACATTAGCCTTAACAACATTCAGCCCGAGGTTTTTAAGCGCATTCATCTGTAAGGCATTTAATCATAGATTGCTCACAATTGTCTGTATATGCTAACTAGAAGGCAACGATAAGTGGTTCAGAACAACAGAGTTTCAAAATCAGTTAAATCTGGAGATCCAAAATAAATATGTCAACAGCAAAAGAAAGACAAATCTGATGACTATCTCAGCCAGTATAGGACTCCATACCGTATCCAGAAGAGCACCAAGGCGATCTCCAAAGGTTATCTCCACCACAGTTGCGTCTGGATCAGAGTCTTGGTCAATTATAACTTTCGGAGTTGGAATTGCATCAGTCTCATTTTGACTTCCATCCTGTTTAAAACACCATTTCCTCTATTTAGTAAATAAGAAGAACTTGCAAGTTCATATGCACTACAATCCTATAAAAACAGAAAAAGCCGCCCCACACCTCAATGGTTGGAGCCGATGAAGCTTGCACAACAATTATTGTCCTGGTGGAAGATGACAATCTGGCAACAATCATATATGGTTAGAAGAAAGTATAATGACAATACAGAATGATGAGGTGAAAATGTAATTTTATTCATGGAATGCTTGGATAATGATGTAAAACTTGTGCTCATTGTCATGGGGTGCTAAACTGTATTCCAAAAAATGCTTCTCTATTTCACTGATTAGAGAGAGGCTTTCAGATCCAGAACAGCCATCTTGTAGCAGACGAGTCCTTATGCAGCTATTCCTCATAGTAATGAGCCATTAGGGGGGTTGAGAAAAGAACTGAAATTAAGTAATTAGTAGTAATTTCAAGTGTGGAAGCTTTGATAAAAACATGAAAAGGGCAAATCTAGCTACCATTGTTATTAGTAGCAGGGGATTCAGGAGTTGGCATTTAGCTAAGGTATGGATGGTGCATCCTCTGGCCAGTCCTTAAACCACTAGGAAAGTTAATTAACTTGGAGAGAGAATTATCCAACAAAAAGAAGAAGTAAATCGGTCACATTTAAATGGGTTATTGTTGTTTTCAACACTCACTCAAGTTCTTAATCAAATCCAACAGAACTACAGAAATCATCCTAAGATCTTTATTCAATAAAGATTCAAACTTGAATGTTAAAGCTGAAGCAGTCATATTCACAGAGAAACATTACTACACAAACACCTAAAAAGAGGGAACAATGTCTGAAAGTAGGCATACCTTCTTCGTTCCTTGCATAAAAAAGGAAGCTGTGTAGGAGCCAAGCCAAAACACAAGGGATTTTCAACCGCTTTAACATTACTAAACTGAAATGGAAGATTAGCAAAAGCCAAGGAAACAGCCATTTCGATCCTTCTCTTTCTCTTTCTTTCAAGAACTAACCTGTATTTCCAGCAACAACTAAAGACAAGAAACAAAGGAAGAACAAGAACCCAAATGAAAGAACATCATTAATTCCAAGAAAGACAAGGAGAGGACTTGAGAAGGAAGGAGAAGTGTAGTAGTTCTTGTAATATCCGCCATGAGAAAGAAAATGAGCGTTTAATATAATATCCTATCTCTTTATCTCTCTCCGTGTCTGTTTCTTGCAATTTATCTCTAACGTCCATTCCTCATCTGATCTTCATTTCATTGTTTTTATTTATATTTTTATATTTTTTTACTTGTTCTATATTTCTTTTTATTCATGAAGAAATATACTTTTTTTATTTATTAAAAACTGTTTTTTTTAACCCTCCATTTGGGGCCATGGGGACAGTCTAACAATAGAGACATGTTTGGTTAAGATACCTCTCTCTGTCTTCATCGAAGGGCTCTCTTTTACCCAGAAAAGCAAAAGAAAACCAAGCGAGTGTCGTGGCTTTGAATTTTATTGCAAGATATTTTCACCTGGAAGCTTTTTCTTATGGGGCCCTCTTGAAGTTAGAAGAGCTAAAATCTGGACCATTTATGAGTTGCCAAGTGTGGATATAATTGAAAACGGAAGGCAGCACTCTATGGTTCCTTACATTATTGAATTCAGTAAAGTTTCGGTTTTCGTCCTGTTGGGATTTTGCCTTTGATGGATATTAGCACTCTAGCATGATCCATGATCCATGATCCATGGTTAATGTCTTTTGGATATTAGCACTCTAGCATGATCCATGGATCTCAAGCACTGGAATATCAAGCGCATATGATTGGGCTGATTACATAATGGGTTCCTACAAAGGATTCCAATAAGCTCTCTTTGAGCAAATTCAAAATCAGCATCAAGACTCGTCTATTATGACCACTTTTTTTTCTTTTGATTTTTTTTGGTCTACTAGCATGACCATAGTTAAAAATGACATATACAAGGCAACTGTCCAAGGAATGATAGTCTTCTAAAAACAAAAAAAAAATATTTAATATTCTCATCATACAAGTCTCAGTCGTCAGGAAGAACTTGGAAGAAAGGAAAACCCAAAAAGAAATGAAAAGGGGGCTACATGATCATTATCCAGCAATCATCTAGGCAACAAAATCCCTTGGGTACAAGGTAAGGTGTGTTTCTACTGCTATGAGCAAGGTAAAGCTAAAGCAATCATCTTCTTTATCCAGGTTCCACCCTGCAGGAAGGGTCCATTCAAGCATTCCCATGAACTTAATAACCCTTGTTTCCTCGGATTCTAGCTCTCATGTCAACCTGAAAAAACACAGAATATGACTTGTCAACAGAAGGGACCTTTGTAAACATTTAACGGATTCAAAACTGTTTCTTTTCATGATAATTTTAAGTGATTTTTTCTTGATGCTCTTATTCACCTGAAAGATTATCTTCAAATTAGAAATCACTAGTAAAACAGAAGCTTTATTCATCTTCATTCACTTTTGGTAATTCCCATACACCGCATATAGGAATGCATATGGATGCATAATGTGTAGAGGCATGGTCAGGCACAGACCGACACAGAAAATCAAATTGCTCTTGGAGCTAAAAGGAATACAGTCTCGTTGCAAAGTGCAGAATAGAAGAGCATGCATTTACTTAGTTCAGGAACTAGGATTAGAACACAGTTCTTTTAAAGTCAGAGATGTGGGGGGTTGTAGATTACACTGAATCAGAATTTTCAGACTCGGCACCACTGCTTTGCATCAACCTGTGATGTGGAATATGCAACTAACTAATCTAACAGCATAGACAAACTATGGCGGGCTATGTAATAATGATCTAATAACTAACAAAGACATTTTCATCATTGCCACACAAGTGTCCTTGTGATAGATAGCATTAGTTTTGTTAAAAGAATCAGCGCAGCCTATGAAACAATCATGGAAACTTCTTGCATCTTTCATTTCCAGATTATAGGGCCTAGCAAACCTTAAACCTTATATGTGTGTATTAGACCTTCAAAAGGTTCTCCATTGACTTACAGCATCAAGTTCTTTAACTTTCAGTCAATTATTACCATTGAGATTCAACCTTTTTTCACCCCGGTTCAAGTTAGAGTTCGAACCTAATAAAGCCCAAAACGCATAGAACTTTCAATTCTCACCCACCATCTAGTGAATGAAGAAATTAATGAGAACTAATTGGTTTTTACAATCTTGTCTAACAAACTCTCACTATGAACCAAGGATGAAAACAAGGAATAATTCATATAGTGTATAATTTAACTTCACTTGGTTGATGAATAACCAGGAGTTTTATTGGAAATCCACAAAAGGTCTCATTTGATGTAGTTATATGCATTCAATTATCTTCACAATAAACCAAAATAAACCACGTGGATCTTCACCTTTATGATGTTCAAAACAAGAACTTGAACTCAAAATTACTGTTTCCTTCACTTAGAGGTCCCCATCTATTGAGACTTTAATTGCACAGTGATGCTAGAACTCCAGGTCTGACAAATATATGCAAACTAAACCCATAATTCGATCCAACAATGGTCAAAATCAAATTATTACTCATCGCAACCAAAGCACAAAGAAAAATAGAAGTTGTCAAGAAAAGAGAACAGAAAACTTGAAAAAACCCACAAACTAGAAAACAGAAAGAAATCAAATGGAATAAAAAGCAAGAGAAAAATAAGATCATGCCTGGCCTCTCTTGCAATTGAAATAAGTTTCCCTAAGTCCCACACACTCACTTGGTATGGAAGGGCTCTTCTCTCCTGCACATTCTTTATATGATCGATTCTCAATCTACATACATAAAGCAAAAAAAAGAATCTCAAAAGGACTGAATTTGACCAATGAGAGACCTTTAACATTAAAAACACCATCTTGGTAAAGAATGCAGTACCTTAATACAATCAGACTCACTGAGACACTTGACCAGTTCCATTGCAAGTCCCTTGCAAGACTTTGACATTTCCACTCCTCCTAAAAAACCTAAAAAGATAAATACTTCAAAATAATTGCTTTAAAATATCAAGATTCCTGCATTTGTGTTTAAGCTTACGATTTTCAATTCTTAGAAAAAATTATTAGCAGTAGTTTCATTGAGGCATTGTTTCAAACAGTTTAAGAGTGCTAACTCAGAAACGTGAAACGAAGCAAGAGATTCATAATTTTTGGAGCTGAATCTACCTCAAATGATGCTTGAAGCCTACGACTGTAAAAATCCAATTATAAAGTTAAGAGAGGGTGAGATTTCTGAAGCCAAACCTTGGCGATTTGCGCCAGTGATTATCGATGGGGGGAATGAACAGAGAGAAGGAGAAAAATTCTAGCGTTTTGGAAAATATTTGTTTCTTATTGTACATCTTAAATAGCGTTTAAGCCGATGAGTAAATTACACTTTAGTTACCTTAGTTTAATAAAGTTTTTAATTTGATCCATTTTCTAGAGCTGAGCATAAATTCCTTGAAATCGTCCAAAACTCCCTTTTTAAATGCATTTTTGGTTTGTTTTAAACGGTAAGATTAAAAGACTTGATGACTGTTAAATATAACCAAATCATGCAAGGATTTGTGGTTTTAGATTATTTTAATCATCAGTTCTTGAATTTTATTCTATCTATTAGATTTTAGAACAAGATAATCGAAGAACTCGTGACAATTTTTCAAAAATCCAAAAAGGGTTATTGATTTTGCTTTTTTTCACCAAAAAAAATTGCAAAACAAAGAAAGTTCTGTTCTATTTTTCAAAATTTAAAAACAAGTGGCACAAAGTGATTCCAAACACTCCCATAATTTGTCATTTGTAATAAAATTCAAGTAGCTTGATTGATCACTCTTCTTGTTTTGTGCCCACTATCAACTAGGGCATGCTGTCAATCCCAGTTTGTGAAGCTCCCTTGCATCCCTTTATAGCCTTCCCTGCTTTAAAATTTCTTGAGCAGAAACTGTAAAATTCGTGTTGTTACCAATACTTCTACAATCCCTTTTCTGTTTCACACGTTTCAAGTTTAAATGTTGGATATGAATTAAGTTAGCAAGTGTTTTTTTTATAACTAGGTATTTTATAAATATTATTACGAAGAACAGAAAATTCGACCAAGCACGAAAGCCAAGATCTGGTTATACTTCATCACACAGTGTTAAACCTGAACCAGGCCCGTCCGAGGATGAAATAGAGACCAAACGAACCTGTTGAGTAAGATAAAATATCCTTCTTACTGTCCTTCAATTAAAGGAGTCGCATGATCAGAACTAATAAAATGGAGGAGCTGATAAGAATCTTTAGCTGGATTGTGTAACGAAATGATGCCAAAACAACAAAGGATTATAATCCACATTTAACGTTAAAGTCCTTCATAGGGTCACTGAGTTCAAGCCAACTCCCTTATTATCCCTGGTATTTCAGCTAGAAATTGACTGAAAGAAGTGGCATGCGACCTTATTCAAACTTTAATGACAAACACGGAGAAAAATTGAGACAAAAAGAAATGCTACCAAATTCTTATCTAGATTCTGTGATTTTCATGAAAGATCAAAGGTTTTCTTGACTGTTGGTTTCAACTTTCAAATTCTGAAAAGTAACCGCCAAACATAAATGACAATCTTTATTAAATAAGTATTTAGCAATTTACATTTAGAAGTGTTAAGAATACAAGTAGATCAGGAAATCACATGCTCTTCCGCATCACCTTGTTACTCTGTAACCCTGCATATTGGAACACCAAGACATCAATTTCACATATAAAAAAAAAAGGCCCACGATGATTGAAGCATGCATTTTAAAAAATAACATGTCCAAGTTACTTTCTTCTCTTTTTTATTCTGTCCTTTCCTTTTTTTCTTCGCAGTTGTGCCTGTTTTGCTGAAAAATAACAAAGAACAACAAACAAACAAACCTTGACTCGTTTCAACAGATCTTTAGCCTTGGGATCTTTGCTAAAATGATCACGTACAGGCTGCAAAAAATGTAGTATTTAATTAGCTTGCTGAGCGAGTTAGGATAGAGTAATTTCAAGTAATTATACATCATACAGCATCAACAAACTACAGGTTGTGTTTTTAACTGTTATGGACACTCAAGATCCTCCAACAGTAACAGTGATATAATAGAGAGGAAGGCAAGGCACAAATCTGACTTAAAAGTTCTGGTCAAGAATAATCAGGACATAATCGTAAGAAAAAAAAGAAAGAGTTGTCTGCCATGTGAATCCACTTTCTCCCATTCAAGTCCCCTGAAGTGAGGTTTACCTGCAGTATTGTATTCAACGCTTTCGCAAGAGCTGCTTTCAGGTCACCCGGATGTAATCCACCACTTTCATAGTCAGCTACCAGTTCTTCAAAGCTTTTGTAGACCCTACATTAATATATAAACCGGGTACATGAAAGAGTTAACTCATGCAGGGAAATAATTGTCATATTCATCAATACAAAAGAGTTAACTCACACGATTACTATATAAAAACAAAAACAAAAGAGTTAACTGTTTAAAAAAGCATGAAGCGACAATAACGAAGTTTCCAACATTCGAGAAATAAAGAACAAGGACAATAAATGCAAGAACTTGCTGAGATGCACTCTTCCTGAAAAACAAAAACAAATAGAAATGAAGCAATTAGAAGATAAAGAGAACTTACTTCTCTCCACCATTTTCTGGATTGCGTTCCACCTTGAACTCATGGAACCATGGGAAGATAATGTATTCAATGTATTCCAGACAAGGATTGCCCTCGGTAATTTGTGGGGGGCAATATGCCTTCTTTATCTTAGTTTTCACCTCTGCCTATGACACAGTAATTAAAAAAAAAAAAACAAGGCATAGAAAGTAAAAGTTAACCATGCACTGCTGCAATTTGCAAGGAATCTTTATATTTTCAGGCATGCAAATTCACTGACATTGCAACTTCTCTTAAATTCTCCATACATAAAACCAGAACATACCTCTTCATCCTCCATGAAGATGGAGGAAGATGGATCACTTTTTGACATCTTTTCTTGCCCTTGCTGTAAACCAGGTAGCATGTCTGCATTCATGAAATGTGGAGTCAAACGTACTTTATTTAAGAAGCTAAATAATATCATCACACAAGTTTTGAATAGAGGAATTAGGAGCATACGATGAGATAAAATGATAGGCTTGTTTTTCCTCTTTATGTCATCACAGTATTCTCTTGCAAGGACGTTCACTTTCCGTTGATCCATCCCCAATTGACAAATGTCAGCCTGTTGAGAATTTTGGAGAGGTAGGAGCATATGATGACAAATGTCATGTGAAAGTGATTTTTGGAGAATTTTGCACGTAAGAACACGAGAAATTGGTTTAATATTTACAACTATAAGCACAAGCACCTTAAGAAAAAAATGTCATTACACATGCCCAGATTGAAGAAATTGATTAAAAGAAAATTCCAAACTCAGATTTACAACTGCAAGCACAAGTACCTCGAGGAAAAATATGTCTGCACATTGCATGCATGGGTAGAAAATCTGGGCTGCCGTTAGCTCATCCTGCTCACTACGGCCCATGATTTGAACACATCTAAGGACCAAAATGCAACCTTTTATTAGTTCCCTATAGAATCACGGACTATGGAAGCATCCAATTTTCAAGCTCTATCAAGTACCTCATTATCCTAGGAAGCTTGTTCCTGCGAGCTATATCCATAACAAGAGGCCAGTATTCATGAGCCCTGGAGTTGATTTCGTCGGAAGACCACAAAAACTCGACTTTATCTCCATCAATATCCATCCCAACTGCCTTCCATATCTCGATAAGATATTCCCCCACAGTTTTAATTTTCTTCAAGTCTCCTCCCATTTTGTTATTTAGTTGCGCAAACCAGTCAGCAATCCAAATTTTCACTTTGCAACCAGCTCTAGTCAGCTTGTTGACATTTATTGTCTTCATAACTCCCTGTTCAACAACAGTAAAAGCACACATATAAAAACTAGACTGAACAAAAGCTCTAAACATAAGCTTCAAGGCATAAACTGAGTCAAGTGAAGCAACCAAGGCGCAATTAATAGCAAATGCCTCCAGGTTGACAAGGCAAAGCTAAAATTGAAATCAACACTACTCCACAGATCCTTAATCAATAACCACTTGACAACTTTCTCAAAAAGATGTAGCCTTTAAGCCTCAAACTCATCAATCATCACAACAAAGGGTAACCAAGTAGACTAGATTTTCATTACTAACAGCAAAATATATGAGAACCAAGATAAAAACAAGATTGAAACAACAAAAAAGAATATACCTGAGCAATGTGCATTCTCCCAGAAGGTTCAAAACCATCATAACAAATGGGTAGCGGTTTTTTATCAAGAAGATTACGTAGTTCATCTTCTTGGATGCATTCTTCACCAACGCTTCTCACAAGTTGAAACCTTTCCTCTAAACTCATCACCCTGAAAATAAAAACCCATTAAAGAAATCCAAAACAGATTAGAACTTTAAATGAACGAGTTAGAATTTTGACCAAACAAACAAATTCAAAGAAAAAGTAATTACTGGGGTGTAGAGGGATTTGATGAGGGTGAAGCTGAAGGGGTGACAGAGAGGGGTTGCATCTCTTCAGATGGAGGGGTTTGGTCATTCTCTTCCATTGTTGCTGTTGATGCGAAGAAGGAAAGGTCTTGTCTTTCGGGTTAGCAAAGGAGGCGGTCTGTTATTGAATGCTGCTGGTTTCAATATATAATGTTGTTTTACAGCAATATATTAAAATTATTTAAAAATATATATAAAAAAATTAATTTAAATACAAAAAAATAAAAAATTAACAAAATAATAATACAAGCAGAGCTTATAAAAAACCGTTTGTTCTTTTTTTTTAAAAAAAAAAAGGGTGCAAAGTTAAAGGGAAAATAAGTTTTTACTTTATTTTTATTTATAAAAATATAATTTATGTTCTAAATTAGTATAAATTTTTAAATTAGGGGAACAACTAAATTATTTTTATATATAATAAATAGAAACATTGATTCCTTAACGATAAACCAGGAACTCTCTCCTTCTTTTTTGATACCATTTCTCTCTCTCCTCTCACGGATACAATTCTGAAAACAAATTAAAGCCTAATCTGATATTTCTAATCAATATGTTGAAATAGTTGAATCCAAAGTGGTTTTACTAAGGATATATTATGGGAATCTTTTTCCTTTTTCTGATCTCGTATTATTCTCATATCTCCAATTAAAGTAACTTTAAATTTCTGTTTACTCTGGAATTATTCTCTGTTTGTACAATATATTTCATAATAACTTAATTAAATCTTATTATTTTCACATATTTTTAAATAATAAAAAATTAAAAAACAATATTTGTCATGCTTCCGAATGCCTCTAGCATCAATTATACGTTAGTAAAGAAGGTGAGCTGGAAGAATTTGATACTGGGTATGATATTCTTTCTAATGGTGATGATGCCAGCCCCCCTCGCCTATGATTCCTTACAAGAGCAAGCGATGATAAAGGTGGGTTTTTGTCGATGATGACCTCGATATTCTGATGACTGCTAGAAGTGCCATAAATAGGAATCTGGAGAGTGATGCGCCTAGCATTAGATGCAGCAGCAGTGGCGCCGGCGACGATAATGCTAAAAGCATTTTGTTTTTGATACCATTTGTTTTTGAAAATTCTTTTTAAAAAAATTTAATATTTTTTATATTTTTAAATTATTTTAATATATTGGTATAAAAAATAATTTTTTTTTTAAAAAATAATTTTATTTCTTATGCACAAACCAACAAGGTTTCATCTACCAAGTATGTTAATAATTTTGCAAATAATCTGAATATGTTTTGTTAATTTTGTTTTGACACCTATGTAAAGTATAATGAAATTATAAACATTATATGATAAATTATAGGAGGATTAGGATAACTTTTTTTAAAAAAAATAATTATAGCTTAGTCTCTATTTTACATAAAGGATTAATTATATCTGTAGTTTTATACTAGTTTATAGCTTGCGTTTTCGCTGCAGGTTGAGCTTAGATTTTTTGGATGGTAGATAAATAATATCTAGATAGATTGTTAATTATTTTTTGACATTGGTTGAAAAACCCTGGCCCCCACTTTTTCATTAGAGTTTCATACACCCATCAAACTTATAATTTTTAGATTATTTGGATGGAATTTATTTTTTTCATATTATTATATAATGAAAAAAATACAAAAACTGTTTAACCTATAGCTTTTTCTGTTGATAAATCCTATTATTTCTAATTTATTTTATAATTTATTTCCTCCACCATTTCGTGTCCTTGTTTTAATTTATAATCTGAAATGTATAAAAAATAAAATAAATTCATGAGAGATAAATAAATTTTATTAGGAAAGAATGCGTTTTTTGGAAAATAAAATCTTGTATGGTCAACGTTGGTTTGATCACTTTTTAATTATTTTTATACTCATTTATGAAATATAGATGACTAGTTTATAATTAATTGTAAATTTTAGGTAAATATATTATTGTAAAACTCAACCCTACTGATGAAGCAGGAACTGAATTGATTGTAGTTAAAAATAAATTATATAATAAAAAATGACTTAGTTTAATATGTTAAAAAACTCGAATGAACTCGTAATATAATCATTTCAAAATAAAAAAAAAAAATTGTGAGAAAATTAATTGTTTTCTCAGTCAGGTTGTAGCAAGATTTCATTTTTATAGCATCACGTGTTTTTTTTTTTTTTCCATTAGGATTTTTTACCAGTTTAAACCATTAACAAATTTCTAACGTGTACATGGATCTGCCCCCTTTCCATGATAAAGAAAAATGGTAAGAAGCTAAGATCTATCTCCACAAAGGAAAACAAATTAATGGGGCAATAAATTTCCCACCCCTATTCCATATGAGTGTTCCTCAGCTCTCAGAAACACTTCTATGGTAACAAAATAATATTAAGAGATTCATGGAAGCGAGGGAAGAAGATGAATGGTTCTTCATAAAGGGGAAGGATTTGACACCCATCAAGTTTCTTTCGCTACAAAACCATCAAATCTTGAAAGAAATCTTTCCTAAATGTATTAGGGTTTGCCCCTCTACACAAGACTAAAAATATTCTGGTCTTCACCCTTGCTGCTCCTCTCAAATTAAATAGAATTGTAGGAGGGAGTCATTAATTATGGAGGAAATGAGTGCTCCTTGTGGTTATGAGGTGAGCCTCTTCAATGGTTTGTTTTACGTTAAACTTATCTCTAACTCATGTTCTGTCCCTCTAGATTTCATATGCATGTCATATACCATCACTAAAGTGGTCTTGTATAGATAGATTACCATTGCTATTTAATTATGGCATAATATATTGGTTTTTAATCTTGCATGTAAGTATCAATTTCTTGATGATATCATTGTTTGAAATATATTTAGAGATTAATCATGCATGTTTGTTTTGCAAAAAATATTTTACTGAAAAAAACTCTTATGTAAAACTTTTTTTTTTTTAAAAAAAAATGAGTTTTCTTCCATTGTTTGGATGTATCAAGACAATTAATTTTCTATAATATATATATATATATTAATTTTCATTTATAGTTTTTGAATAATGATTATAGAATAAGAAAAATAGTAACTTTTATAACAAAAATAATAATAATAGTAATGATGGTTGCATCTTATGATAAGATATTGATTTTTATAATGAAAAAATAATGATTACTTTAATTATAGTGATTATATTGGTAGATTGTATCTATTAACTTAATTTTAAGCGTTTGTTTCACGTTAATTGAGTCTCAAAACAAACATGCTCTAAATAAATAGAAATAATCTAATTTCTGACTGACCGCACCATATTGATTTTTCTGCTACTTGTACTGTTCCTGCTTGCCTGGTGCCTAGAAATAGTTGCTCATCACATGGATTCATTACAGACTACTGTTTATGCCAATGGGGATCCATGATTTTTCTAAAAGAAGGTTAGGCGTTGGTATGCCCACCTTGAAACTATGGGGCTGTTTTTTCGTTTAAATGGTGGAGCTTTTGCTCTTCTCTAGTTGAGGAAATCCCAAGTGATATCATCTGCTAAACTGCCTGTTATGGATTTTTGGCAGAGCATGGATGACCTAAAACATAAGCTCTTGTACACAACTCTTGAACTGCAGAAAATGAAAATGAAGGCGAATGTGACGCTGAGAGAACAGAAGGATACTGTGCAGCATTTGCTCAATCTCTTAGCAAATGCTTACAAAGAAAGAGATGGAGCAAGAGATCAGCTACAGACATTGATTTACCAGTCGATGTCTTCTACATCACCTGGTCAGATTCTTTCTCGAGTCCTACCTGAAAGCCCCGTCTTAAACACGACTCCGAAAGCAAACCTTAGCATATCAGAATCCAATTCTGAAACATTCAATCGACTGTCACACTGTTCATCTTCTGTGGATTCATTCTTTGATGCTGGTTCATCTCCTGATTTCCCAAACAAGAACATGGCAGGATCGAGCAAAATGGGGTTATTGAATCAGCCTTTTGTTCAAGAACAGCAAAATTGGACAAAATTCACGGGTTTAGTCTCTTCAGGAGGTAACAATGTTGAGAATGACAGGGGCATTGCAGTGATTGATTATCTTGCTCAGGGAAAGGTTCTGCCTCAGAAGGGAAAACTCTTGCAAGCCGTGATGGATGCCGGGCCCCTGCTCCAATCACTTCTCATAACAGGACAACTTCCTCAGTGGCGAAATCCTCCTCCCCTTAAAACACCTCTTAGTATTTTACCAAATTCTAACAAAGATGCGTATGTTCATCAGAAGCCATATGCAAATCCAATTTCTTCTGTTTTGAGGGCTTCAAATTCGTCACCATCAAATAGAATGAATCATTTATTACAGTTCACGTCAAATTCTACAGGAGCTCCTTCATGCTCGGGATGGAGCAATGCAAGGATTATAACTTCATCAGCCAAAACAAACTCTCAAGTCCCACTTTACAAGCGACAAAGGTTGATGTGAAGTTATAAAATTTTGCCTTGTCTTTATTGCTTTCTAATTGTAACATTCCAAAGTATGAATTTTTCCTAGCTGGCGGAATCAAAATGACATATCTCTTTACATTGTGCTTGATTCACTAATACACTTTCTGCTTGCCCATTCCCTCAAGCCAACCAGACCCTCCCTACCCTACCGGTAACTTTTGCTTGTGTTTCTAGGACTACACCACTACCAAATCATTCCAAACGTTCATAAATGAATCTCTATTATGCTTAGAATGCATGGTTTCCTTTTCTTTTCTTGTCAACGAACAATGAGGAAGCTAATATATTATGAATATAGAGGATGAGAAGCAAGACGAATGAAAACTTGGGTAGATCCAACAATCTAACCAATAATTTAGTTCCAACATGCTTAATATTCCTATACTTTCAAAATAAAGTAGAAATAACAAACAATTACTTGTTTACACCAATCGAGGCTTAAGATATGGCCATTTGATTAGGGGGCAAAGTTGCAGGCTCGGAAAAACTCCAGATCATAGTCGACATACTTCGTCCAAAGCGGTTGGTACCTAGGAATGGCGGTGGCAAGCCAAGGTTTTGAATCTCCATTGTAGTGAATAACTGCAGCATTTTGAATCTTCTCCTCGCTAAGTCCTGGGTTATAGCCTAGCCCTAGAACATGCCATGACTTGTCTAGTGGCTTTGTTGTGGAATAAAATGTGATTAAACCAGGTGGCAGTGTCCCCAACCTCCACAAAGTTCGATTCCCATTCTGCAACAATATCAAGATCAATAGTCAATAACCACACAAATAAGATCAGAACTCAAGAATAAGGTAAGTATTTACCAACTCTTGCCAATAATGATACTTTTCAGTGCAGTTGTCTCTTCTCCAGGCATCTAAATCAAAAATGTTCATTCCATAAGCCCATGCACATGCCTTGGGATCGAACGTCTCCTTAATCAAAGGATGATCAAACTTCAAGTATTTATCATATCGATGGAATGACCCAAAACATGTCTCGACCGCTCCATTCACTTTCCCATCCATGTCAATCTCCCACAACCCTGTCAAGTCCTTTTGAACCACTACATCATCATCTAAAAATAAAATCTTGAGCAATTTTGGATACATTTCTGGCAAATAAAACCTCAAATGGTTCAGCATAGATAAATACTTGGGGTTCCTGAACTTTAAGTTGCTAGAGTCGGTTGTCGAGTTTTCGAGTCCATTCCCATAATAATATCCCAGCAACTCTGCAGATTCCTGTTGTCGAAGCACTGGCACATAAGATGAGTTCAGGAATTTGTAATCTTCAACTGCTTTCACTTCAATGTGCGTCCCATTGTGGTCTTTCAACTTGAACATCACTTCCATTGCTGCAAGAGTTGTCCTCTCTGTCACAATATGTAAAACATGTTTCCATGGCTCCTTTGCGTTTTGCACCAATGAATTCACCACCACTGAAGCTGCAAGAACATTATCTGAAAATATAGCATAATGGTAAAGATTTGGATCTTCAAACTCTTGCCGTGGCTGCCGTGACTTCGTCTGTCTGTTGATGTAACGAATAGGATTCTCAATCCTCTCTTGCATTAACCGCAATGCAAGGCAATGCAAGTTTCTTGGGATTGCTTTTGCAGCAATTGATTTCGCGAACTGACCTTTAGTTTTCATTTTTGTCATCTGTTCCTCCAAACCAAAAATTGTGTCTTTCAGTTTTTGAATCTTGAGTTGACTATCAAAAGACCCTTTTGATTTAGAGATCAATTGCTTAGCAAATTTAACTCTCTCTTTCGCCTCCTTTAGAAATCGGTGCACCAATGCTGTATTGGAATCCGAAACATCACAGTGAGAAGCCTTTTTTATGAGATCTGTGAAGTTTATCGAAATCTCAGCAAAATTCCTAACAAGCTTAGAGTTCTCAAGTTTTAGTTTCCGAGCTATGGAACCATGCATAAGCAACAAGCCTTGGTAGTCAACCATTGACCGCACAGTTTCCTTCAACTGGGCCTTGAGAGCGTTTGATGTGAGAGAAAGTGGATGTCTCCCGTCATTACGTTCATATTGTTTCAAACCTAAAACCTAACGAAAACATAAAAATGTTAGTGATAGCCATTAACAGTCCTACTTCAAAAGGAAAGGAAGATATTTCATGCATGTCTACATTTTCCTCGTAGAATTATGGTTTCATCTTTCAAGACAAATTGTTTCTGCAAAATCTATATAGTTTCTTTTCTGATATACCAAACAAATGTACAAACAGGGAGAAAGAATACTTACTTCATGGTCAGTGGGACTGGAAGAACCAACATGAACGTTGAGAAGGAAGGAGCAGGTGAAGAAGAAGCAGCCCACAACTGCAATGGTAGAGGCTAATCCCTTGAAGGAAAAAAGGAAACTCAATGCCACTCTTCTTCTGCTCCTAGCCATCTCGCACACCAAAATTTCAGAGAACGAGAAAGCTATGGCTGTCCTGTATGGTATAAAGGCAATTAAATAAGAGTTTAAGCATGGGTAAATCTGTTAACATCCAATTAGAAATCTTATTTTATTATTATAAAGGGAGTTAGAGAGCAAGATTAACTGGTATCAACCATGGTTGTTGAGGTGATAGTTATCTTAAAATTGTTTTGATAAGGCAAGGCAAAATTCTGATTTTATCTCTTCAATCTGGCAAAGCTTCACCAGCCCAGTTACCTTTATCCAAAAAACTATAGAAGTTACCTGCTTAATGATTAGCCAGAAGTGAATCTAGGGGGGACTCTATCAGAGGATTAAAACCACTAAATTTCTCACATGGGATAGAAGGCAGAAAGTTCTACACACTGTTCCACCATCTATATTGCTCTCTGCCCCAACTAAGAGAACTAAATTGAAAAAAACAAATAAAATAAACTAAAGATGAGCTAACAGGATTCCCAAATTCTGTGCAGAAACGTGGGATGTCATCATCAAAGAGTAAGAACGGAAAACAAATACCTTAGCCCGTTATTTCTAACAGGATCAGTCAAAGCCCAGGAACTTTCCAGCTTTGCGCACAATAGGTATTAGAATTGAGCAGCCGCAAGGTTTCTGGGCACAAAACAGCAATAATTTGCTCCAAACCAACGCCACCTGGATCAATGGATCTCTAGTTATCTCTAGTTATCATCTGTACCAAGAACCATACCAGAAAATTACGAATTAAGCGGTTTCACATAGAAAAAAAACTTGGAAAAATATCAAGAAAAGGTACAATTTTAAGCTCAAAACTAAAAGATTTTCTGAACAATATCCATCCAATTAGCAACTTGGATACAATATCTGAAATCCTAAATACCTCTCTTGGCAACATGACTTGGAATGATTAAGCAATCCATTCAAACACTTAGTACAATCATCGAGGCTGAGATCTCTGGTGCACTGCACTATACCATACCTCATCTCGTTCCCAGTACCGTTATAACAGTCTCGGACAAACATGGATTTCGACTGTCCGACAGATTCTATAAATCTCTGTAAAAAACCATTCACCAAAACATCGGCCGTTCCAAGTCTAGAATTGTTGTAAACTTAACCGTATGGTTGAGTCTCTAACAGACGAGGAAGTTGCGATGCGTAGCATGCATTGATCATACCATACAAAGGCCTCGGAGCTGTTAGGACACAGCTATAAGAAGTCGCAACTTGCTTTTGCGATGCACTCGCGACATAGACTAAGGGAGACATCTCCTCGGCAAAGATAAAGACCATAAACTGTGTCTGGCTCGTGGCCAGGACTATAATTGTAAAATCCAGCATTGCTAGCATTCAATCTTAAAGATGAGAGGACAGCTTGAAGGTTACTGAAAGGTAAGGTGTCGGCAGTGGCTGTTTTCCTGGATCCACAAAATGGATCTACCACTGTTGTTGCTACAACATTTTGCTTGGTAATAAATATACAAAGATTGAACTAAAAATAGCCCCCCAAACGATCATGGATGGCATTTTTATGCATGATTTCCTTCTTTCAAGGCATGAACTTTCCTTATATATATATATACACCTGCACCAGAAGCTACAGCTATCTTTCAAAAACCACTGCTACTATATATAACACAGCTATTTTCAAGGCAATTAATACAACCTTTTGATGGAAAATGAAGGTCAAAAGGTGTGATGCTGCCTGACATGATCTTCTGTATTTGTTAAGGGACAGGGGATTATCTGAATACAACCACCAATCCATCATCTTCTTACCATATGAAAACACATTAGCTGCTTCTTTGTCTGGATACTGTTAAATAATATTTATGTAATCTTATTAATCAGCTGCTTCTCTATCTGAATACTATTGATGTCACTTCAACGGTGCATGAAATCCAAAAAAGCTCATGTGGGTTTAATTTAGGCGCCCCCCAAGTTGAATAAATGGGGTTATTTACATTAGCTATCTATAATCTATATATAATATTAAAGCATAAACAATTCAATTAAGATCAATTAATCATTTAATTAAAATATTAGAATGAAATGAGGATTACAGACTAGAACAAGTCGTATTTCATCAGTTTCTGCAATTATTTTAGAGTGAGATATTGTCTTCCGCTTCTACAGTATTACTAACAGATAAAGTCGGTCAGTATATTTTTTAAAATTAAAAAATAATTATTGCAAATATAATTGTCATTATTATTTAATCACCAACGGAATTACATACAATCTTTTGTTAGTTGCATATCAAATTCATCAAGAAAAATATCAGTAATATTTTTATCAGTGATATGTCATGTTAACAAGCTAAAATGAATAAAAAACATTTATCAAATTTTAATAAACCCGGACCACAAATCATTAATAATAGTTTTTTTAATGTATTCGCTTCAGTCTGTGAGTGTGAGGTTAAATGGGAAGAACTATTTGTATTGGAGCTATGGAGTATTTTTATTTATGAGCCTTTGGTAAGATTTAAACCGAATGACTGGGAATATAAATAACAACATAATATTATTTTGGTAAATTTAAAAATTATAATAGCGTTCTGGTTATTGGCCAAAACTATAATAAAAAAAAAATACAAGGATTAAACTAAAAACAGCCCCCCAAACTATAATGAATGGCATCTTGATCGAAGCGTGATTTCCTTCTTTCAGGGCATGTATTTGTTTGTGTGCGTGTGCGTGTGCGTGTGTGTGTGATGTTTTATATCTAGGTAAATAACGTGGTCAATCCAAATAAAAAATTACTTCAAAGATTATATAATTATGACTGCAAATGAGAATTTTATCTTTTGAAATGACTTTGAGTTTGGGGTATAGATAGAAAACCAGTAGGACCTAACAACTCTCAACCAGCTGGTGATTTAGATAACTTGAACAAATCAACCCCGTGATTCACCAATCTAAAACTTTTTAACTTGAACAACCCCGTGATTCACCAATCTAAAACTTTATTGGATGGGGTTGAGTTTTATTTGGATTGTATTAATTTTTTTTATCAAAACAGTATTTTTTAAATAAAAAAAATCAATTGAATCGTCAACTTATCCGTAATCTTGTATGAATTAGCATAGCACCAGATTGCATCTTATAGATATGGTATGGGGTGAAAGAGCAAATTAGGACTATTCCTGTAAAAAGAGAGAAAATAATTGACTCTTGAAGAAACGAAGAGGTGAAAGTTTAAAAGAATGAACTTAAGCGACCAAATGTCAACACCTTGTGGAAAAGATATGTCCTTGTTATTTTCGGGTGCTAGCAGTAAACTATAGACTGATTAAGAGAATGTTGATTAAATCATACGATCATTCCATATGGCTGAGGGATTCCTTGTAAATATTAGCTAATGTCAATCCCCCAAGCCTCAGATAGATGATTTTGCCTTTACTTTTTCCGTTCATTCTCCGTTTGCAATAGATGCAGCCACAGAATAGCAGTCATGCTACGGGAACACCCGTGGTTCCTCTCTCAATTCCTGAAGTCCTAATTGACTTGCTAGCTCCTATATGAACCTGAAAATAATGTTCATGGATAATTACTTGCCTCTGATTCTTGTTACTGGGGAAATAACAAGTGCTACTGCAAGCCTGCAAGCTAGCTTGGTTTTGTGGATATATTGGAACCAAGAATTGAGTTTTTAAACGAAATAAGAGGGAAGGTAGAGATTCTCAAGGTGTCAAGGTATGTCCAAATATCAATTCGTGGACAAGCGCAAATTTCTTTTTCCACCATGTAAGTCAATGCAGAGACATCAAGGTTCTTAAACTGCAGATGAGCCGAGCCATCAGCAGCAATTCCAAGCCCGCTAACTATTGTTGGACGTTAAAGAACTATCAATTAAGAACATGTTAGCTTGCTGAAGGAAATGATTAGTGGGAGATTTGATGAGGTGATCATGCCAGTGCTTCCTAAGTAAGGTCATTAACTTACTATAATCAAGGTCCATCTCTCACCAACTCAATCCATACAATAATGGAGAACGGGAAAACAATCTACAAAAATAGCGCTGCCTAACTCTCTCTGTAACGTGCAGGTATGCTCCCTTGTGTTCAAGAATAATAGACCATGAGCATGGCTACAACTGCACTTGGCCCTTCGATTGAGTCCATAAACTCCCTGGCTTCTCAAATGTTGTGGCATGACTTCCGCCCATGAGCTTTTTATGGCTTTAGTGGTTATTTCAGTAGATTAGATATGGCGTTCTCTACACGCGAACGTAGTTTCCAGGCTAAAGGATTGATATTTCTCACCAAATGACATGATCTAAAAGGTGCCCATACACTATACATAGAATGATGTGAAATAGCGAAGGGAAGATTTAGCCTAACAGAGAATTTAGCCCTGTAGGATTTGCTTTTATGTGATTATCATGTTTATGGATATATAGAAAGAGAATGAAGAGCTAAAAGCACTTCCACTTTGAATACAAATCGCACCAAATCTTTGCCAATTCAACACGTTCGCTGGCCCCTACTAGTAGTCGTCTAAATGCTTTGAGCACTTATAAGATAAAGAAGAAATCTCAAGAAAGCAACGGAGACCATTCATGCACCAGGAACCAGCTACACTTGCAGGAACAAGGATCCAAAAAGCGAAGAGAATATATGCCAAATGCCCTTTTCATTGAAAAGTACCCACCAGATTGATCGACAGATTCATACCCCGAAAACTACGGACAGTGTAGACCATGTTGGGTGAGTGGTTATTCAACAAGTGACCCCAAAGTTGTGAGAAATTTTTTATGCTCTTGCTATGGGCAAGTTCACTCAAGTCCAGTGGCATACAAAAAGAACGGTGCTCAACTCATTATATTCTTAAGGTAAGTAACGTCTTGCATGGAAGCTAGCATCGCCAAGCCTAGCCCATGTGTGCTGGCCTGTAAAAGCTGGCAAAGACAGCGAAGGAAACTATCAGTCAGATTATATGGTTAACAGTTAACCCTCTCCCTCTCCCTCTCCCTCTCCCCCTCTCTCTCTGTGACTGGAACCTGAACCCTTTCTGGCTACAGGACCAAGTCCAGCAGGAAGGATAAAAACTAGGAAGTGGTCCTCAAGGATGACGCTGAAAAAGGCAACAATAATAACCATCCCATGTAATGCAAACTTTAGCATTCATTTTTTGGTTTTGTTTTGGCAGCTGCCTGCAATGAGAGTCATGAGTAAAATCTTACTAAGTGAATTTAACGGGTTCTAATATGTAGCAACATTAACTAACTAGCAGAACAGATAACTGTGTGTGTGTGCGAGTGCCCATAACAACTCATCATAGCATTTGCAAACAACTAGCCCCACATCCAAAAAGAAACACAGACAACTATTTTAAGCATATTTAGTGTATAGATTTAGCTAACACGGCAAAGCTGTCCTGTCATCTCCAAAGAAAGCAAAACTTTCTAACACGGCAAATATGAAGGACCGGACCGGACCATTTGGGTAAGGGGGGAAGCAAAAGGCGTCTTTTAGAGCATTTACAGAAAGCTCTATCATGAATCAATTAGATTAGTTACTAATTAAACACAGTCCAATAATTATAAAACATCCCCTCCCAACTTTTTGCAAAATCATGGAAATGATGAGAGTTGAACGTAGGTTTCCAAACATCCCTAATCTAACAAGATAACCAAAAATAAAATGCATCATAAAATGGCTGCTTATATAAATTTTGATACTTGAACAATATTTTCAACAGTTATGTTAGCAGAAAGGGTAACGGGTAAAATCACATGATTGATACTGACAGGGGAAATTGAAAAGGACGAAACGATGGTACCCTAGCATGGCCATACCAAACATGTTATGCTTTGCTTTTTCATTATATTACAGTTCACTAGGACACATTGCTTTCAAGAACAATACACATCGTATTCTGGCTTTCCAGCTTGTGGACCTGTGGTTCTTAACCAACCATACCAGCAGCACAAACACTAACATTCAGATACAAAGGAAAAATGATATTTGCATTGCACAGTGATATCTATAAAGATGATAGTATTGGATAAATAGAGAGAGACTAATGCATTAATACTACAAAGCAGAACAAAACTTAATGTCATGTATCCATACAAGTTTGCACGATTCCTTCTGAATCTTTACACCCACCTGGAACTGTAAAACAGAAATGGCAAAAAATTAAAAATTAAACCACTCATCACTAACAAAAATCAAACCTTCTTTCTTAACTATATCTTCAAAACCCTGAAAAACAACAACAACAATCAATCACTCACTCAAAAAAACATTGAATTACTAATCTGATTTGATTAAAACTCAGAAACACAAACTCCCATGTTCTCGTTCCCCTCCTAAACATCAAAATCCAAATGATCATATCAAAACCTGCCAAAAACTAAAACAAAGTAAAAGCAAATAACAAAAGAAACCAAAAATAGGGTAAAATTATCTTTATCATAATCATAGGCATCTTAATCTAATTCAATCAAAACAAAAAGGTTCTGTAACATTTTCCCATTTCCACCTAAAATAAAAAATCCAAGCCCACCATATCAAAACTCACAAAAAACACATAAAGAGATAAAAAGGGGAAAATTTTCACATTAATATCATAAACAACAACAACAACAAAAATAACCCACAATAGTAACATGAAAAAATCAATAAAAAAACTACAACTACCTACTAAGCAATTGGCCTAGGAGGCGGCGGCAACATCAAGCTATGAGTACCATTTCCACCACCCCCCTCTCCACCTCCACCTCTTCTCACAATAAACGGATGCTGCAACAACTGATTGGCAGTCCACCTCCTCGACGGCTCCCTCTGCAGGCAACAAGCAATAAAATTCCTAAACTCCCTTGATGCACTCGCCGGCGCCTCCGGTGGTTGTGACATACAAATTGCGCACATTAAACTTGCCCAATCCCCTTGTCTTCCTACACCAAATGGAAACCTCCCTAAATAGAACTCCAAAATGCTAACCCCTAAGCTCCATATATCCCCTGCATACCCATCATACAATCCTTGATTCAGATCAGTGTTTATCCTTTCTGGGCTCATGTAAGCAATTGTTCCTACTGAGCTATTGCAAGGATCCATCGTCTGTGCTAATATTCTGCTAACCCCAAAATCAGCTATCTTCACATTTTTTTTAGAGTTCATTAACAGATTACTTGGCTTAATATCTCTGTGCACAATTTTCCTTTTATGCAAGTAGGCGATGCCGTTTAATATCTGCCGTGCCACGTCAGATAGATATGCCTCGTGGTTTATGTGGGTCCCTTCTAAGGAACCGTTGTCCATGAATTCTAGAAGGACCTGGATCTCACCGTTGTGATCGAACATGTCGTGGCATTTAACGACGTTGGGGTGGTTGACGTCGCGGAGGATCTCGATCTCGCGGCAGATCTGGTTGCGAACGGAGTCTTCGTGGTTGCCGTAGATGACTTTGAGAGCGTAGAGGCGGCCGGTTGGACGGTGGACGACTTTGTAGACGGTTCCGCCGCTGCCGCTTCCGATTCGGTTGATTCGGTCGAGCTCGGAGAAGCTGAGTTGAGCTCGAGCTGAGGAGACGGAGGATGAAGAGGGGTTTGAGCCGACGGAGTTGGGCGGGAGAGGGAGGGGGACCGCGAGGGCAGGGTCGCGTTGTGGGAGAGGGAGGGTTAAGTCAGGGCGGCGACGCGGTCTGCTGTTGTTGGTGTGACGATTAGTGGAGGAGGGGGGTTGTGGTGGTGGTGGTTGATTCGATTTCATGACTCGGTGAGTTGAGTCGGATCTGATGAGCTGGGGAATTTTGAGAGGGAGAGGGGGGATCCTTTGGTCCGAGAGAGGGGCGGGGGGCAATGTGGGCGATGTCAGGGAGGGAGGGAATCGGTACTTTAAAGGGGGAAAAATTTCACGCGCTTTGGAGGAGAGTGGGGGCTAGGGCCAGTGAGGGATAAGTGGGGTCCAGCGAGGAAAGGTCAGAATAAGGGCGTGAGTACGGTAAATGCGCGTGAGGGGCAGGGTTTTAATTGTCTGCGGGTGAAGACATTGGGTATCTCGTGGAAATTTTAAGACTTGTTTATGGGTTTTGTACCCATTATTAAAATATTTTTTAATGAAAAAGAACAAAAAATCTACTTTAATGCTTGTCATGCTGTGATTTATTGTGACATTCCAGGATATATTTTCTCTTGTTACATGTGAAATTATATAATTCCAAGAGTATTGCCGCACTGTACTGATAGGTCGGAGTATAGTTGTTAAATTTGACTCCTTTGGTGGATTGATTTGAAAAGCTCACCATAAATTTTGATATTGATTTTAGCCCAACTTGATTTGTTTTATTCATGATTTAGTTGAGTAAGACAAATCTAATACTCTCTATTAAAACTAGAAAATAAAAAAAATAAAAAATCAAGCAATGTTGTTTGAATATAAAAAATAGAAGTAACTTGGGGTTTATCATGACAATAGGATTAAATAAATTCAAGTTCAAAACTTTTTTTTATTTTATAATATAGAAGTTATCAGTTCAATAATAGAGAAAGTTATGTACAAGACTGTGCTAAATTACAGGGTTTTTTTTTTGCAATAAATAATGTTTAAGTGATATAAACACATTTTTTAAAAATTAGAGCAATTAACAATTTTAATTTGAGTGGCAACACTAACTTATTAATGTTAGTTTTATTTTAATTACATGATAAAATAAAAGATAATGATAATATATAGACAATTTTTTATAGAAAACATAACAACACCTTCAAAAAAAAAAACAACAGAAGCACAAAATTAAATGAAAAAAACTAGGACGAGTCAATAGGCACTAAAAAATATAATGGATAAATAATTAATTACATAAAATGATTTAAAATTAAAAAATAGTTGTTAAAATGATAAAAATGAAATTGGAAATAAAAAATAAACTAGAGGGAAACTAGATTTTTTTTATTGGATGGTTAAATTTAAAAAATCTAAAAAAAGGGGGAATAAAAAATCAAGGAAAATTAAAAAAAAATAACATAACATAAACTTGGATTGAAAAGTAAAATAAAAAACCAAAAAAACCTGTATAAAGGAATCAAAAAAATAATAATAAACCTATAGAATATAGACCATATAAAAAAAAGATATGAAAAATTAAAATTAAAAGACCAGATAAAAAATAAAAACACTAAAAAAAGGGCCAAGGGATGGAAAAATATATTAAAAGAAAAGGTGAAATAAATTTTTGTCTAGAGAGTTAGATTGAAGAGAAAAATAACTCTAACAACAAAAATTAAGGACCAAGTTAAAGATAACAATACAAAATAAACTTGGATTGAATAACAAAATTGAAAAAAAACTTTTATAAAATGATTAAGTAAAAAAATCAGAAATTAATAGAATAAGAATCCAATTGAAAATCATAATATATTATAAATTAGAATTTAATAGTTAAATTAAAAAAATAAAACTTTTATTAATGAGCTAATGACATTATTAAAACAAAATAATCAAATCACAAATATAAAATAACAAAGAAGACCGGTCAATAATTTAGGGGAGAAGAGGGAAAAATAAAATTACCGACAGTAAATTATCCATTCGTCAATGACACTCCCCAAACCTGCTAAAAAATTAAGTTTGATCAAAAGAAAGCACTGCACGGCTAATAACTTTTTAAAATTTATTATTTCTTGATTATGATAAAATACAGTAACACTCTTACTCTTGATTAAAAAAAAAACAAAAACAAAATAAGCAACTCCAAAGGACACGAGCACCATTGACTGAAAGCTTTTTTTTTTTTTTTCATGTACTGAAATGGCATATTAGTAATACAACTGTAACCTAAATTATAAAAACCCGATAATACGCCTGTACTAACGGCAAGTGATTTTTTTTTTATCTCCGGGGGGGCAATTTAGTATTTTCATTGCTCATGTAAAATAAAAGGAACGCAGGGTCCTTTGTTATTTGAATAAGCGATAGATTAGTAATTTTACCGTTGCCATAGAAATGTTGCAGTAGAGAGTGAAATGTCTCTAGTGATACAACAAAACACCATTCAAACCTCCTTCACGACAGTTCTCGAGATACATGAGAGTCGCCTCTTAATGGTTCATAATTACAATGGAGGAAGAGCCCCCCCCCCCCC